>NC_142928.1:76578184-76588184 GCF_046866305.1 Octopus bimaculoides | reverse complement strand
TGACAACTTTTGGGAGGTATCTATGTGAAAATATGCGAACTCACTTTAGAATTCTGAACATTTTATGCTGTCTGAAAAATCTGAATTGATAAAACACTAAAATCTTACACACTTAATCAGAAATTAGATGGAAAACATTTTTTTTTTTACTTTGCGTATATATTCCTAATTGATTTTCTTCTGTGTATAAATTACTTATCGATTAATTGACGTATCGGAGAAATGTTTGAGTGAAGAATATACATTTAGGATTAATTTATGATGTGCCACGTATCGATTACTCATTAACATTATGCTGACCAAGCATTTCGATCATCTGGAGAGTTAGACAGCAGTTTCATGTGAAAAGTTTAAATATGGTATATCTATAAATACGTAATCAAAATAAAACTGAGTTTTATTACAATTTAAATGTTACTTTTACGTTTTACTGTAAGTATAATTTGTCATTTAGTATTTGCATTATTTTTCTAAGAAGACTGCTTGTTGGGAAAATCGTATAAAATTTTGAAATGAAATAAAATTCAAATGACAAAGAAATTGAAACCAATAAACTAACTATCAAATTGAAAACCGTTTGAATTCAAGAGCTTAAGTGCGTGTTTACAAATAAATTGTCATCTTATTCATTTTATCATGTTTATAAAAATAATTATTGGTCGACAATTTTTGATATTTCAAAATTCTAAAGTCCTGTAATTAATCTTTTTATTGCGTTAATTAAAATACTAGTATATTCCTAAGTTCAAAACTTTATATGATTAAGAATTACAATACATATAATTCTCCGAAAAAATATGAAAAGACAACAACCAAACAAATTAAACAAAGTGCAGCTCCATTGATGTAAAATTAGCATAACAAATGTGAAATTGCTATGAATTTCTAAAATAAACATTGGAGTTTGAAATTTGATTCAAAAACACGATACCAACATACTTTAATAAAATATGATGAGAATAGTTTGAATGTGACGGCCACTTAAACTTTGAAACATGCGAAGATGAAATTTATTTATATAGTCAAAAAGTATTCCCAGAAATAGTAATAATGTTGATTATGATATTTAAAAGAAAGAAAAAAGACATAACGTACACCTTTCATGACTACTTTAAACTTCATGACGGCGCAATGCGGTGTTATATACCTAAAGGTTCGATTATACTCACACGATCTTTGGAAATAAGCGTTGATCTTACTGTTCATCGTATGGCCGGAGGGTAAATGAGATGTTGTCTAGACGAAGGTGCTGTAAGATTAATAGGGTATAGCAGTTTGATGTGTATGTGCCATTAGCTTAGATTTAAATGATATCATTTTGTATAATGTCTTTATTTTGCTGTACGTATTGATGAGATAAAATCAAACGTTCTTGTTGAAAGTGGCGGAGATGAAAATTTCTGTTTGACAAAAATTGAAATACTTGCACTATTCATTTTTAAAGACATCATAAATGAACCATAATATCTTAAGGACAAAATCGCTGAGCTATTTCATTTTATTTTTCACCTATCTAAACGTGCTGTCCTGAAATCTGGTTGAAACCAGAATACGAAATATTATTAATGTTGGAAAGTTGAGATGGTGTAATACTTAATCATTCCCAGAGTATATTAATAATCTTACTTACTAGATGAGTACCGTGGACACGAGCTTTTTGGAGATAACATGTATATATTTAAAGAATATATCATGAATTAATATTGATTTAAAATTTTGACACAAGGTCAGTAATTTCGGGGGCTAGTCGATTACAGTACTAGCACTTAATTGATCGACCCCCGCCCCAGAGGTATGAAAGGCAAAGCATTTTACCTGGTATTTTAACGATTCTGCCGGCTCGCTTCCTAATATAATGAAATTGTATCGATATCACATTTTGGTACAAAGTCAGCAATTTGCAGGGAGGAAGTAAATCGACTACCTCGACGCCAGTGTTAAGCTGGTATCTATTAAATCGCCCCCGAAAGGATTAAAAGGCACGGCAGAATTTGAACTCTGAAAGTAGACTGACGAAATGCCGCTAAGCATCTTTCCTCGTGTGCTAACGATTTTGCTTACAAACCACTTTATGTAATGAAATAATAAGTAAAAAGCAATATTATCATAAATGTATATCTGTTGACAAAATCAGAAAGATTATGTGAATTCAGTTTAACTACTAAACGTTTTCTACATTTTATACCTATATCAGATAAAGTAATTCTAAACAAAGTTATTAGTATTTCCATCACAAATTTTAGCTGCACAGTGTCGTTATTACATTAAAATGTCTCTAATTTTATACAGTTTCTCAGTTAGGATATACATTTGACAAGGTCAGAAACGTATATGATGGAGATGAAAATAAATGCTTGAGGTTCATGCTCTCTTTCATTGAGAAATAATTATATGTAAAATACTTTCAGACATTTACTGACACTAAGTATTGATCATTGCTTTTTGGAAGCTTCGGACATATTTTACAGAGTTTAATCGTCAGTTTTACAACTAGAGTATTAAATATAAAGGTGAACAATGAATAGTTTAAGTTCTGAAATATTTAAAATTTCTTAAAAATATATATATGTTCTACTCCTGGAACATAATAGGAACATAACTTGAACATAATAAAGGGAACATAATAAAGGGTTACTTATGTTGAAAGAATCGACAATAACATGAGAATCCAAGAAAACCACTAATGATGCATCATTTAATACTCGTGAGTCATATTTTGGATTTCTCTTAAACGGTGGACATATCGGAAATATTTTAATATGTTTGGATTTTGATACGTCTCATAGAGTATAAATCAAAGTTCTATATGTTTATTCCGGAACTAATTGTTGAATTGATTAATACGCATTCAAACAAGATAGTTTTTATACTACATGCAATGTGAATAAACGCCACATAAACAGAAGAAAAACTGAACGTATTACTGATAAATGTTACATTTTCATGTTAGTCAGGCTCAGCTTCATATAAGCGCATTTGCGACATATAATTTTCTACTCTCCTAACAATTATTAGTAGTGGACATTCTCTGAAATGTCTCGACTACACATAATCTGGTGCACTTAATGTTTCAATTCTTCTATCAGCCACATATAATATGAAATCAAATTCTAACAAAGGTAGATATACGCATATTTCAGAGAGGGATATCGCTACTTATATCGATTCTGTCTTATTGGGGTTTCACTTCATGAATCAGGTAAAAATGAACACAACAATCTAATCAGTGTATAAATGGATATAGCTAAATAATGCAGGATATGTCACCCATAGCACTACAAATTCTTTAATCCACCATATCAGTTTATAATAAATCGCAGCAAGCTACGCTAATGATATATACATAGAGCTACACAAACCAATGAAATAGGTACATGATCAATCAATTTTCTTCAAACAGAGTTATATTTTCTCTCTAAATGCATCCTAGCATTCTTTTCCTTTCAAAGGACATTTGTGGATAATGCAGTATGATATAGGTTACCTGAAATCATGGAATGATCATGCAGAAATTGATTTCATCAAAGGTATGCTCGAAGCCTCACACTTAGCGATAAAGAAACTAAAATAACTTAAAGCTAAGTCGAATAGACCACTTAAAATTAACACAGAATCTTAATTCTGTCTTCATTCTATCTCAAGCCAGTAATACTGACCATCAACTTCTTAGTTGAATGCACAGTATGCTTTTGTACAGGGTTGTCTCTCACTACAGAATACAGATTACTTTATTAATCTGTTACCTAGTGATGAACAGTTATATTAAAATGGAATACCTTGGACAGGAAATCTATAATATGTTTCTTATGGCCATTCACTGAATGCTTTATATTCTCAATACATATTGAATTTATATTTAATCGCAATAGATGTCCTTGATTGATTAATATTGTTAGTCAAAATACAATCGGAAGCCAGAATATTAACTGTCATCGTGTTCATTTTTCATAGTTAATCTTTGTGGAATAGCAGAATCGTTAGAGTAGCAGAAGATATGTCTTGTTCTATTTAGTTAGACCCTTTGCGTTCTGAACTGAATTTCGCTTTTCACTCTGGGTCATAAACTAAGTTCCATTCTAATAGTAGATGACCAAATTAACTATTCCCTCTCCACAATAATTATAATCTTGTGCCTACATAAGAAATTACTTAAAAGTTGTATTGTATGTCTTATAAAATGAATGTCTTTCAGTATTTAGCAATGAATAGTTACGTTCTGATTTCAAATCCCGCCAAGATCGAGTGATATTTACTCTTCAGCATTATCATCTTATGATAATGTTATAATAACCACAATATAAATAACAGAACGTAATAAAACTAATCAGTTTCTGTGAAATAATTTTGAATGTGAACCGTATATGTTGGCCTGTTGAATTGTTTAGCATATCTCATAAATTATTCAAGATATCATGAATATGCAACGGTTATTTAACATTCTTTTTAAAAAAAATTCTAATTATGTATTTGCTATCTTGATGATTATTCAAACATTCTTACACATCAAAAAACATTTTAATATTTGACAGATATACTTATTCAGTTTCCAAGACATATGTGCGTGTCTGCTTGCACATGTAATGTACATGTACGTGTGTATATGTGCTTTGAATGTTTTAGACATGTGTCATGTAGATTAATATTTTTTTAATAAAAATGCCACTTCAATATAATAAACAAAGATGAATCAATACTAGATACCCAAACAAACTGCTCAGCATAACTATGTATGAATTCAAGCAGAAAATATATAGCACCTCCACTCACAGCTCATACAAACCAGAAAGAAAAAATCAAAGCAACCAATGTGTTTCACATATATAAACTAATCAACCATATATTGCAGCTACCCGAAGGAAAACTTACATTCAGCTACATACTATGTACGTATATTTTTTTAATAATTTTTGAAAATAAATATACGCTATATATTCCAAATAATAAAAACGTTTTAACATCAAAGAAAATCTTGCATATGTAGCGTTACATATTACAAAACATTCAACATTAATATAGGTAACCAAAGACACCAGAGACATATACAATATCAGATGCTTTGAGAAGTCTCTTAGAAAAAGTAACTACTGCAATAGTATATGGGCATTTATTTGTCCATACGTTTGTTGTCTAACATCATACTTATCCAACATCGCATCAAATTACATAGTAAAACTCAAGGTTTTGTTAAGCATAGATGATCTTTTCACGCGGTCACTGAATCTGCTAGCAACAGCAGCCGACTCACCTCTGAAGCCTTGTTCTTTTCGTAAAGAAAATCTTGAATATTGTGGTCTCTAGTATACAAAGTAGAAAAGAAGGACACAGCTTGAACAATGCTGATCATAAATCTCGACCAGGCCAACCAACAATAATAACAGCGCCAATAACAGCAACAAAAATCCAAGAACTATATTTGGATAGTTTTAGCAAATATTTGATAATGCTGTTATAAGAGGCGACATAAAACATTTAAAGATCGATATATAGAATAATAATAAAAATGAGTACAATATATGAAAATCCAAAGCAAAAACGTTGTGAAAAGCCATCCTGATGTTAAAACAATCACGATATAATAACCTATAGAGCTAACACATTCTCTCTCTCTCTCTTTACATGTATATATATATATATATATATATATATATATATATATATATATATATATATATATATATATATATATATATATATATATATATATATATATACATATATATACATGGAGATAAATAATACCTACAATTACCACAATATACACTACTACTACTACTACTACTACTACTACTACTACTACTACTACTACTACTACTACAAAACAACGTCATACATACAGCGAAATATAACAGCGCCTATTATAATCCTATTATATTCATTGTGGTAAATCTCATGACAAAATCCTTGGAGGAGATTTTACGCTAGCAAAATGCAAATTTAATGAGCAGGCAGTAGACATGGAATATCTTTCTACAAACTTCCACAATAACAAAACCAAGAACAGCAACTGAACCTGATTTAATCCGTTATTCATCGTGAATGTTGCTAGAATTGTTGTTAGAAATTAATAATTATTTTCAGTACAGACACTTACATGCAAATGTAATTTTTGCAGCTGTAATGAGTACAATTCCAGCAAAGACTTCCTGTACAGAACTACTTCACATATCACACTTACACACTGACAAAGAAAGCTTACGCATATCCGTCAATTCAACAGACAATTTATAACTTTAGAAAACTGTTAACGTCTCTCAGTGAAAGAATTAACAATCATATTGGCAGTATCTACACTCAGTGAGGTAGAGGAGGAGGAAAACAACTTTATTTTCATAATTTGTACCTGAAGTATCCTGGACAAAATCTTCCTATATGTCAACATATCCGGAAATTTGAGGGCATGCGAAATAGAATTTTAATTTATTTCAAAGCTACCAAAAATGATACTTAACAGGGAATAAGAGATTTTACCTGATTTTCTGCAAAGGAGCTACTTCGCATGGACAGTATCTATATGTTCGAAAACATACAATATGAGGTGATATTATAGATGCCATGTAGTAGTTGTCACTTGACAGCACGTCTGGTGTACATACTTTCCTTTAGAGCATAGCTGTTCTGATTTTATCAATAATATCTCCACTTTGCAACTCACCACTTTTGAGCAATGAATTCTTCCTGAACTGTTCTCAACGAATTCACTAATTCATAGAATGATTATAATCTGAACGAACGTACAAGGTTCAACTACATTGTCGAGTAAATTTGAACAGCAACAGTAAGAAACGGAAAAGAAAAATCAATGAGAAGCTGTGAATTGCACTTGACACTACAAGAGCAATCACTAGAGGAGGTGACTCCCTAAGATATTTTCTATTTACATCTGAAGTCGTTTCCATTAAATTATTGTACATAAAACAATATCTATTTTAATGATACCCGCATAATCTCATGTTAAATTGTAATATTTTTGTCTTCCTTTTATTACACCAAAAATCAATATTTCTTCACCGAGAGTTTCTATATTCTAATTCATTATTCCTGAACCCTTACTTCAAAATTAATGGAAGATTATTTCTTCTAATTAAGTAGAGATAATAGTGCCACTACTGATAACTGCCAGTATGTAGTAATAATAAACCTTACTTGTCACTGCTTTCAATGCCAAGTGGCTATACAGCTGGTTTGAATATAAGGCCTTTCCTAATGGCTCTAGAATACAATTAGCTTATTGACTAATGCTATCGGCTTCCGGCATGAAACCAAAGGTATGATAATATGGTTAATTGAGTTAATAATCACCTGATTTATATTACTCTGAAGTAAAACAGCATGTAATATTTAAAATGGAAAGCATGAATATAGAAACACAGTATTCATGCTTAATGTTTTATGTTTTAATATCAATATCAACGGTTTGTAAAAAGTACCTCATCTAGTTAAAAGTGAACATTCAGACAATACATATGGTAAAAAAAAAAACGATCGATACCAATAAAGCAATCACAGATTGCTGCAAGTATAGAATTACTGACGGCATTATTCTAGGCTCTAATCATAGAGGAGTAACAAAACGTTCTTTTTCAGTAATATCGAAAAGAAGTAACTGGTTTCTTCGACGTTATGTGTAAAATGGCATAAAGCTATGCAATGATTCTGTTTGTCAGAACGTGTGTTTAGAGATAATCATAGGTTCCTAACATCATATAATAATAATAATAATAATAATAATAATAATAATAATAATAATAATAATAATAATAATAATAATAATAATAATAAAACTAATAGCTACATAGTTTCTATCGATTTTTAGTTGTGATCCACTATTTGGAGGTCTTTACTTTTGTCAGTTAGCATCATTTTGCTTAGATTGTGATTTACGATCCAAACACCTATTGATTTCTTTCGTCAGCACGAAAAATAAATTAAGCATTGATAAACTCCGACTACCGTTGACATATTTGGGGCGATTATTGATCACGCATTTTTAGTACAACATCTAACTGGTTCCTTTACAGTAATGCGCATGGGCTTTCCTCTCCTTATTTTAGATGATATAAAATATTTAGAAAACTTTAAGATAGCTGTGCATCCTTTAAAATATAGGAAATATTATAACATAGCAGCCCTCCAAATAATATCGCGCACATAACAAATGTTTCAAACTGGCAATGAACAACGATAACGTTTGTACTAATGAGGATCAAGACCGTAGCTCTGCAATGCAGATTTCGTAAAGTATTGAGTAAAAGACTTCATTGAATTCTCGTGCGCGTGTACAGATGTACACAGACACACATCTATCTATCTATCTATCTATCTATCTATCTATCTATCTAAAAAAAAATAAAACAAAAAGGCAAAAGAGAGTCACTTACTGTTATAGTTTCTTCAATGAGAATATTGACCAAGGTTACCGTGGTCTTTTCCGTGGGCTTTTCCTTCCACGGCTAAACCTAAACTGTCCTCCCCTCTTTTTACACGAGAACATTACTGTGTGATACACGATCCCTATTGATCGGCCTTTCCTTTTCTTTTTTTTTCGATCCCTTTTGATCGAACTGCCCCTTTTTCCCTTCCTACGATCCCTTTTGATCGACACCACCAATTTTTTTTTTTTTTTTTTTTTTTTTTTTTTTCCTTCCTTCCCCCTCCCAAAAAGAAAAGCTCTACATTGTATTTGTCCCATCTTCGTTGAGCCCTGTGTGGCTAATAAAAGAAATGTATCTATCTATCTATCTATCTATCTATCTATCTATCTATCTATCTATCTATATATATATATATATATATATATATATATATATATATATATGTATATATATATATATATATACATATATATATATATATATATATATATATATATATATATATATATATATATATATATATATATATATATATATATATATATATATATATATATATATATATGTATATAGAAAGAGAGACGTATACAAATAATGGATGTGTGTGTTGATACCATAAGGATTTATAAATGCAAACAATATGTAAAATAAACATTTTCGGAACAATGAATCCCGAAGCACATTCTTTACACTTCCACTTGCTACTGTTTGGCCACTGTGGAGAATCTAACTTTCTGACACCCACACACGCACCACACATTACTTATCCTTCGGATTGCCTCCCTTTACTCTAGGCTCTTCTCTCAGATAAGTTCTGTCCCCATTGCCATTTTCTTTTTTGTATTACGTGCTTGAAACGTTTGGCTTGAAACCCGCTCACCCCAGATATTTCTCTTCTGTTGACTTTATGAAATTCTTCGCCACCTATCAATTGCATATTGTGGGTGCTACAAATTTCTTACGATCACCTGGGCACCCTACCAAATTTTCAAACCATACACCAGCGCTGCGTTATGTCTTTCACTTTTCTACATATCATTTATACGTTTTTATCTCTTTTACAAATTGTAGTTTAAAGCACACCTCTTTAAAAAACAAATCGCCTTCAAACTTCTACATAGTTGTGTTATATGGGTGTACAAGCATTGCACGTTATTTTACCATCCAATTTGCTTCATAAAAATCTTTGTTTTCTTTACTCCACGTCTGCTATTTACAGATACACCATTAAACACCACCCACTGAACATACACACATATACATACATGCATGCATACATACATACATACATACATACATACACTACACCCACACATACACCCACACATCCACACACTAACACCCAACATCTTCAAAGAACAAAAACCAACATACTTCTATAGTAGGACACTTCAATACACCTATATACATTATACTAAAAGATACTACTCTCTCTATTCATATACCCCCAGACACGAAATATTTGCATCTCTACCCTAACATCCAAGCTTCTTAGCACTGCCAGAAGGACACAATTCTTCTTGCTTTCTACGCATCCATACATTTTCTTTGTGTTTTATCTTACATTCCCTCTGTGCTTCTCGTTTTCTTCTGATGTAGGAATAATATCTGAAATGTTGAGTTACTTC
>NC_142928.1:76533184-76573184 GCF_046866305.1 Octopus bimaculoides | reverse complement strand
ACAACATTCAAAAGCCGTACGGCCAAACGCAAATCTGAGGTAGAACGCTAGTAGTTCGTCTTGCCTTCACAGCGGCTGGAGTGAAAAGAAAGTTGACCACAGGTCACACGAGAGCAGAGAGGATGGTGGAGGGAGGAAGTGGAACAAGGAGGAAGGGACAGAAGCAGTGAAGTAGAGGCCAGGACAGAGGGGTAGATAGGAAGATAGAGGAAGACAGATAGATAAATAGATAGAGAGGATGGTGGAGGGAGGAAGTGGAACAAGGAGGAAGGGACAGAAGGGTATAGCAGTGAAGTAGAGGCCAGGACAGAGGTATAGATAGAAAGATGGAGGAAGACAGATAGATAAATAGATAGAAAGATAGATAGACAGATAGATAGATAGATAGATAGATAGATAGATAGATAGATAGAAAGATAGTCACGTCAGAATAATAGTAGACTTATTTGCAAAAAAGGACGTGTGCGTTCAATAATGTAATAATACAAAGAATATATATACATGTATACACACATATATGTACAAACTTACATCTACATTTGTATATACATGCATATCAGGGTACAGGACGTTAGAACAATAAACTACAGACAACGGAACGAACACATAGGAAAACGGAAAGCCACTTGGAATATCCCTTCATCAGCTGTCTCTATTCTATCTAGACGTTTCGAAGACAAGACAGAACGTACTCTAGAATAGTCTCTTCCATATATATATATATATAACTATATATATATATCTAAATGTATGTATATATATATATATATATATATATATATTACTCTTTTACTCTTTTACTTGTTTCAGTCTTTTGACTGTGGCCATGCTGGAGCACCGCCTTTTTAGTCGAGCAAATCGACCCCAGGACTTATTCTTTAGAAGCCTAGTACTTATTCTATCGATCTCTTTTGCCGAACCGCTAAGTTACGGGGACATAAACACACCAGCATCGGTTGTCAAGCGATGTTGGGGGGACAAACACACACATACATACAAACATACACACACACATACATATATATATACATATATACGACGGACTTCTTTCAGTTTCCGTCTACCAAATCCACTCACAAGGCTTTGGTCGGCCCGAGGCTATAGTAGAAAACACTTGCCCAAGATGCCGCGCAGTGGGACTGAACCCGGGACCATGTGGTTGGTAAGCTAGCTACTTACCACACAGCCACTCCTACATATATATATATATATATATATATATATATATATATATATATATATATATATATATATATATATATATATATATATATATATATATATATATATATATATATATATATATATATATATATATATATATATATATATATATATATAACTATATATATATATATACATATACATACAAACATACACATATGTATGTGTATATATTCATAAATACATGCATATCAAAATACGATATACATATATATTCACATATTTATACATAAAGAGGCATACGTTTATGGTATCCACATTCTATGGCACGTACACATATTTCTGTATATTATATATATATATATATATATATATATATATATATATATATATATATATATATATATATATATATATATATATATATATATATATATATGTATGTATATACATATATATATATATATATATATATATGTGTGTGTGTGTGTGTGTGTGTGTGTGTGTGTGTAGGTGAGAGAATCCAAGTGCGCACATGTATTTATGAATGTAGATATGGCGGGCGAAAATGGCCGAGCAAGAACCCGTTCCATACCATTATCTGCAATACACATTTGATTTAGTTGCATATATTTAGGTATACCATGTTAACATATGCATAAAGATTATGAATGAGCTGAAGTACTTTTGTAAAAACATACAATTTCTGTTAGAACTCAGACACAGATAACTTTAGATATATTTTCACCAACAACGCGCACGCACACACAGAGGCAGATGTAGATGTATTTATGTATGTGTGAGTGCTTGCATATATATATATATATATATATATATATATATATATATATATATATGTATAGAAACACACACCAATATTATAGAAACACACACCAATAAACGCATCCGTAATGAAGTTTAAAGAAGTGTGAAATCCTAACAGACGTCGCTGTTTCTTCCGGAAATATGTCTAAATATACCAGATACGTTTTTAGCTAGAACCAGCATTATTTATTATGCCGTTAGTAATGCATGACTGTGTACCACTTTCAGTACTGGCGTTTGGAATTCAATTTTCTCACAACGATAGTCAGTAATTGTCGAACGACATGTGACATATACTTTGATACCAATTATTCACGCGTGGCTATTTATTGATCACCTAAACTGATCCAAGAATTTTCTAGCTATGACAGAATATTTAGAAGATATAAGAAAACGAATACAAATAATACTTTATATTTGATAGTCATACTATTCCATCAGATTCTACCATATAAAACATGGTTATATTTACGCAAAATTTTGTATTAACTCGGTATCATTTCAATGGGGTTTATTCACCCCTTGAGGAGAAAATAGTGTCATTACTTCTCTTTATTTGATGCTACTGCCAAGGATTTATTAATAAATGTGAATTTCTAGCGATAAGTGCGATTAGATAAACAGCTTCTAATTTCAGATTCCCATCGGGCTATCTCTAGTAAACGTGATTATCTACATAGAAACATATGTATATACATAGATACGTTTGTATGTGTATATATACATGTATATATATATATGTATATATATATATATATATATATATATATATATATATATATATATATATATATATATATATATATATATATATATATATATATACATATATATATATATATATATATATGTATATGTATATATATATGTATATATATATATATATATATATATATATATATATATATATATATATATATATATATATATATATATGTATATATATATATATATATATATATATATATATATATATATATATATATATATATATATATATATATATATATATACATATATATATATATATACATGCTCACACACATATGAATATGAATATATATACATGTATGTATATATATATATTAATACACACACACACTCAAACACACACACACACACACACACACACACACACACACCACCACACACACGTATATATGGGACCATTTTCCCGACACACATATAGGAAACATGTATGTATTTAAATATGTTCGCATATCTGCCTTTAGTAATAGTAAAGCAAATTGAACAATTTTTTTTTATATATTGTCGATTGTGTGATGAAATTAAAACGGATAATTTTATGATTTATGACACTGAAGGACTAACATCAAAAGAATATTAAAAAAATGTCTTAAAGAAATACACATATCAGTATTTTACCAACGGATATTGAAATATTATTAGTAACAAATATTTAAGAAATAAAATTACAGATATGCGATCTGTGAAATCTTATGGGCATTTAATATCTTGCAAAGTCTTATGAACATATTTTCCTGTAGAGGCTGTTAACTTTAACATCAAAGGATTATCGCTAGAGCGATTTAGAATGATTTACATTTATTCCTTAATTCACACGAAGGGCTTATTATTGAAGTTTTAGCATTTAGTAAGGGATCCACTTTATATTAATCGCAACGGAATCCTACTTCATGGCCCATCAAAGACATGGCGTTGGAAATATAATTACCGAATTTGGAATCCTTTGATCATTTACTGTCACCCTATCTAATTTATGCCCTGCGCACACGTACATACATATTTATAAACACCCTCACTATCATTCACATATACTATGCATTTTCTCATCCAAATCATGCGAAAGAGTGGTTTCATCAATCTATCTTCACATCAGCAGCTATTTAAGCTGCTTTTCTTTATTCTGACTATTTGCATGAGATGAAGTTGTTGATATCATTTATATCGTTTATACTATTACGTATCAATCTGAAGGAGGTTTGCTTCATTCTATTACTCCTTATTAGCTTTTTTTTTTTTTTTTGGTGGTTATATAGAGGTTCTGCTAGTATTTTTCTATTGACTTTTTCCTATTGACCTTTGGATGATTCTCGTTAGTGATGTTTTTTGTTACTTTTTTTTTCTTATGGACGCATTAGAGATTTTCATAGCTTATCATTTATTCATACTACGTCAAATTATCTGTGAATTCAGAGTGACTTCAAAAGTTCAGTTACACATGGAAATATATGTTAAATGATGTTTTCATGTTATTCTCGAAATGTTTGGACATATAAGACTGGGAAGTTCAAAATTTATTTAGGTAGTGGCAATTAAACTCATGATAAAAGGTTGAGGCTGCCCTACAAGAAATTTTCTCTAAAACTCACATACACGCAGACGTATATATATATATATATATATATATATATATATATATATATTCGAACAGATAGTCAGCAGCGCTGCCTGGCTGGAGCTTGGCTGCTCTGCATTGACAAGGGGCAACACCCTGAAACTAGTCTGCAGATGCCAAACCAGCAAGGGGAAACTGCTGACCTCCCCTGTTCGAAGGTTATAAAGGACACAGGTTTCGTGTGTCACATAGCTAGCTAGAGGCGATGGCTTCTTGGAGCTAATTCACGGCAGCTTTCGTCCTAATTTTGGGACTGCCATGTTGGCTTGGCGATAACTATTAATTTCCAGTACCGCTGCTGTAGTTTCCTTTAGAGAGACTTAGAAATATTAATAACTCTCTGGTTCTCACTCTCTCTCTCTCTCTCTCTCTCTCTATATATATATATATATATATATATATATATATATATGTATGTATATATATATATATATATATATATATATATATATATATATATATATATATATATATATATATATATATATTTATACATATATTTATATGTGTGTATAGTAAAGCCCCCCAAAACGAAGAACAAACACAAGAAAAAATAACAACACCAGGACGTGGTACATGGAAAGTATTAGCAGACGCTCAGGGAAGTAAAGAAAGGTGGCTTTACGTTTCGAGCAAAGCTCTTCGTCAGAGACAGGAAACGGAGGAAAGTCCAAGAAAAAGAGAAGACGGAGGAAAAAATCACCAACGATTCACATTTGATTACATTTTGAAAAAAAAAAATATATATATATATATATATATATATATATATATATATATATATATATATATATATATATATATATATATATATATGTGTGTGTGTGTGTGTGTGTGTGTGTGTGTGTGTGTGTGTGTGTGTGTGTGTGTGTGTGTGTTTTGGACCCGAAAAACCTGAAGTCACACGGAACCTAATCAAATTGTTTTAAATAACACATGTAACATGTAACACCTACTAAATATGTTCAACGCCATTTTCCTACCTGCGTGCAGTTACCCGTCTCTCTCTCTCTCTCTCTCTCTCTCTCTCTCTCTCTCTCTCTCTCTCTCTCTCTCTCTCTCTCTCTCTCTCTCTCTCTCATTCTATGTGTGTATGTACGTACGTATGTATGTATGTATGTATGTATGTATGCATGTATGTAATGTATCTATCTATCTATCTATCTATCTATCTATCTATCTATCTATCTATCTATCTATCTATCTATCTCTTCTCACGGACGTGCTGTCACATCGGCTGCGAAGGTAAACGTTTATTTGACCTTTTACTGTCCACATTTTGTTGGAATTTTTTAATAATTTTGTTGCGAAGCACCTAGGCTTCATTTGTGTGTATTTTCAAGGGCAGGAATTGACCCCCAGGGGCAGTTTCGGCCCTAGCAAAATACAAAAATTTCCTTCTTGACATTTGAAAAATGTCGAGAAACATAATTTTGGAACGCTTGTCTTGTTCTTTTGACAAGCATTTCCCGAGGCTTCAGATGCCAGAAGAGAAAAAAGAACAGAATAGCGCGTGCTCATGCAGTGACACGAACGCAGTTGCTATAAACGTCACAAAGACTGTGAGTACAGCTACTAACAGCCCTCTCACCACCACCACCACCACCACCACCACCAACACCAACAACAAAAACAAAACTGTAACCAAGGTTACAAAACCATGCGTGAAAACCGTCACAAATGTCTCTGACGTAAGCACCACTGCTGCTGACGCCATCATCACCACCACCAACGACAACAACAACAACAACAACAACAACAACAGCAACAACGACAACAACAACAACAACAGCAACAACAAGGAAGTAAAGTTATCGGCCGTCAGCAATGACACCATCACCTGTTCAACAAACTCTGCTGCCACTACCACCACCTTTGAACCAGGCAGTACATACACCAACATAAACAAAAATATCCAGAAGAACATGTCCGCCAGCACAACAAAAACAAATTTCGCAAATGCTCTAAAGGAAAAAAGAACAACAGTGACATTCACACAAAAACAAATAAAAGACACAAAATCCCTTCTTACGAAAGAAGGAGATGATGTCAGAATTAACATCCCAAAAGATATTATAGAAATGAAAAACAAAAAGTGCATCATTTATAAACTGGTAAACACAAAAACCAGACGTGTAGAAAATGTTAGCACAGATAAAATTGAAGTTTGTCTTAGAAAAATTTGGCCTTATCAGAATCATGTCACCTGGGGAAGGAAATTTGGAACGGTGCAAGTAAGGTTTCTGGATGAAAATTTAGCTAAACAATTTTCGACACTCTCTCTCCGCACAGATGACTTGGTAATGATACCGAGTTATCTAGGACAGAGAGTGACCAAAGTTATGATAAAAAATGTGCCATCGGAGGTGGACACCCAATGGCTGATATCGGCCGTGTGCCTGGAAATGGAGGAGGCAAATATTTTGGAGATTACGGTCGGAGAGGAAAAGAACTGGGGAGGGAAAAATCTGGAAATCATTCTCCACATCACGGAGGAGGCTTCACAGAAAATTCCTCCAAACATTAGATTGGCAGAGGACCACAAGCTGTATGTGGTGGTAGAGGGCAGGCGACCTCGCTGTTACCTATGCAACAGCGAAGCACATCTGAAAAAGGACTGCCCTCTGGCCGCTAAACAAAAACAACAACAACAACAACAACAACAACAACAACAACAACAACAACAACAACAGAAGCAACTACCAAATACCCCCAACAGAAAAACCTTACTACCAACACCACCAGCAACGCAAAAAACAACAACAGAAATATCAGCAATAACCACAACAGAAAAGACAACAGAAACTGCAAAAACAGAAGAAAAAAAAGAAAATTCCAAGACTGCCTCTCCCTCCCCCATATCACATACACCACACACAAATAACAATCAGCCAACATCAATAAAAACAGCAACACAAACATTCACAGAAACACACACAGACGCACAAAATTTGCCGTTACCTCTTTCTGACTCCTCAGATCTCCCATCATCCGATGAAGAGAGTGGGGAGGAGTGGAAAATAGCTACGAAAGGAAAGAGGAAGCGCAGTAAGAAGAAAACAAAACAAAATGCAAACACAAACAAAGCAGGGAGATTCACATCTCCCGAAAATACTACTAACACCAATAGTAATATAAAAAAAACAATGCTAACAGCAATAGACAGTACAAACACAGAGTTGATGAATTACATCAACTCTAAAACAAACATCACAAATAACGATATCAAAACCAACAACCACCCACGTACAACACACCAAAACACATTAAAATTATTCATGTAACACCAGCATTACACAACACAATAAAATCCCTCTACCCCAACTCGGTAGGGGGATTCCAGAAATATTTGTGCAAGAAATTGTACAATAGCCTCCTTGGTGAAAAATCCAAGGAGGAAACAAAACTTTCTAACGGCAAGTAACACTCTGTTCTTTTGTTTTGTGCTTTAAAGCACACGTATAAATAGAATCATGGTGAAGATTGGTTGTGTGAATGTGCGTGGCTTAGGGTCCCCTTGGAAACAAGGGTACCTCTTAAATGACATCAAGTCACACAATTTGGATATCATAGCCATTAGTGAGACCAGACTCCATGAACCGCGGGCCCTAAAGTCCATGTTTGGCGGACAGTTTAACATTTATTTTTCTCCCTGTCTGCCGAGGATGGGCGGTAGTGGCACGGCGGTTCTTTTTCGCAAGAGTCTGGATCTCCAAGTAAAGACGATATTTACGGACCCGGAGGGTAGACTGGTTGTCCTAGATGTGGACGGCAGCGATGGAGGCGCTTTTCGGTTGCTGGCAGTTTATGTGCCTCCTTTAACAGGTCGGTCAGACTTCTTTCGACGTCTAGAAGTATTCCTGGGAACGTCTCGTCCCTTACTTTTAGTGGGGGATTGGAATGCTACCTTGGACACGCATCTAGACTACGTGGGGAGTGACAAAAGTAGAAGGGGATGCAAAGGCCTCATAGACCTGCTCAGACGCTTCCAGTTGTCTGACAGGTACCGACTCGACCACCCAAATGTGCCAACGTGGACTTGGAGCAACCGCATTGGGTCGTCGAGATCGTATCTAGATAGGATAGTGTGTAGGACAAGAGATAGAGATAGTTTAGGATGTCCACAGTTCCACATAGTCAGCTACACGGATCACAAACTTGTGACGTGTACGCTAGACTTAGATAAGGCACATAGGCAGGGTCCCGGTTACTGGAAACTAAACGCGTCTTTCCCGTCGAGACAGGTTTTCAGAGACCGGATTAGCACGTTAGTAAAGAGGGCTTTGACGGGAGCCATCGTCAACAACAAATGGTGGTTTGCCCTCAAGAGAGCAGTGAGGGCGGAAGCAATAAGGTATAGCAGGGCACTAGCTGTAGAGAGGAACAGAGAAGAGGGGGAGCTAGTGATAAAGTTAGAAGAGGCATTGCGAAGTGGCATCGCATCCGACGTTTTAGCGGCGAGGTTGGCCCTCGACCAACACTTCAATGCTAAACACGAAGGGTGTGCTGTCAGGGCAAGGATGCGTGCTCTGAGGAATGAAGGTGTTGGAGCCGCACGAGAGGCCCGGGTGGCGGAGGCGCAGCGGGGTAACAGAGCCACCATCCGGTCTCTGGTAGACGAACGGGGGCGCGAATTGCTCGAGCCGAGCAAGATGTGCGAGGCGTTTCAGCGGCATTTTGCCCGACTGTTCGGGAGGAGTGGCGAGCGAGAAGGGAGGGTGGATTTTAGTGCCTACCTGCACAGCTTGCCACGACTCTCGGCAAGAGAGGCGGAGTGCTGCGAAGGGGTCATCACGGCGGAGGAGGTGAGGGACGCGATGGCGGGTTGCTCGACGGACAAATCTCCGGGTTTGGATGGTCTGCCCTACGAGCTTTACAACTGTATGCCAGACTTGTTTGGAGAAGTCTTGGCGGTCGTGTACTGCAACTGGCAGCAGAACGGGAGCATTCCCGGTTTTGTGAGCCGAGGAGCGGTAACGCTGCTGAAGAAAGATCCAAACAAGGGGGACGCCATAGATAACTTTAGGCCCATCACTCTGCTCAATGCAGACATGAAAATTTTGGCCAAGGTGTTAGCCAAGCGGTTGGCGCTTGTCATCGAGAAACTGGTCGGCACGGAGCAGACGTGCGCCGTGCCGGGCCGGAGCATCCATGACAACCTCCATCTGATGCGCTACATCATAGAGAGGGTAGTTAAGGAACCTGGCATGGGTGGGGCCCTGATCAATTTGGATCAATCGAAAGCTTTCGATAGGGTAGACCATCGATACTTGGAGGCCGTCCTCGAAGCGGCCGGCTTCGGTCCCGTTTTCCGCGGCTGGATGGCTGCCTTGTACACAGGCATCCGTTCGGTTGTTCGCGTCAATGGACGTCTATCGGGACCCTTCGACATTGCACGTTCGGTTCGTCAGGGATGCCCCCTGTCGCCGCTCCTGTACGTATTGACTCTCGAGCCACTACTGCGGAAGCTGGCGACGCTGAGGGGCATCCCGCGAGAACTGGGGTGCGGGACGAGCGTGTCGGCATACGCGGACGACGTCACCGTCATAGCGTCTAGCCACGAGCACATCGAGCTTGTCGGCGAGACGCTGAAAGACTACGAAGCGGTGACGGGAGCGAAAATCAACCGGGATAAGTCGGTGGGTTTGCTGCTCGGCACCTGGAGAAGCAAGCCCATACCGTCCGGCAGCGCCTCAGTAGTGGGACGCTGGACGGACGGTCCGGTCAAGTTGCTCGGAGTCTGGTTCGGTCCGGACCTGCAAACGGAGAAGAACTGGGACGAGATAACGAGTAGGGTGGCCACTCTCTGCCGGCAATGGTCCGAGAGGAAGCTGTCCCTAAAAGGTCGGGCGGAGGTGGCGAACGCGTACATCGCGTCCGTCATCGAATACCGCCTGACCGTCGTGCCTTGTCCCGATCGCGCCATCACCGAAATGGAGCGCATCCTCTTCCGCTTTTTGTGGAAAGGAAGCGTTCCGATGGTGAGGCGATCCGTTTGTTGCCAACACCCGCTGAAAGGAGGGCTGGGCATGCCGTGGTTGATGATGCGCAGACATGCGCTGAGACTGCGACATCTCCGGCTCTACGTAGACGACGGTGAGCAGGTGTGGTCGCCGTTTGTGCGACGCGCTTTCCCGCAGCTCGTCTCCATGACCGAGCTGCAGTCGTGGATCAAAAAGAGGCCGAGGAATGGCGAATGGCACCGTGAGTGTCGCGTTGCTCTGCAACAACTTTGCCGTCCCGGGTCGACCTTGAGCGGCTGCATCACAACGAAGTCATTCTATAGGGGATTAGTGGAGGGCAGGTACGACGACGATCTCGGGGCGAACCTGGGCGTCGACGAGGAATACCTGACCCGCCTGTTCAGGACGACTTTCGGGCCGGGACCTATGGACAACTTCCAGAGATCCCTGGCCTGGCAGTGTTACCGAGAGGCGCTACCCGTTCGGGATAAGCTCTATAGACACGGCTCGCGAAATGTGGGGCCGACCTGCCCGAGATGCGGTCAGAGCGATGAAACCGTTCTGCACGCACTCGTGCAGTGTCCAACCATTTCGGAGCTGTGGGCTTATGTCGAACGACTGCTGTCGCGTGTGGGACGAGTCGGTTTATCAACCGAGTCTATCGTCAATATCGTCACGCCTCCTTCCTTTAAACGGGAAGGAAGAGCTGTATTTATCGTACTTGTGGCTATGGCCAAAGAATGCATCTGGTGGACGCGTCTGAAAGGATTAGAGACAAATACTTTCCTCTCTGGTCAATCTCTCATCAACTTTTTCAAGTATCACTTGAAAAGGAAGGTGAGAGTAGAGAGGCAAGTGTTGTCTAGCAAATGTTTCGAAAAAAGATGGATACATGTAGCAAGAATGGCACGTATAAATGACGAAGCCACCTTGACCATGATTCTATAAAACGTTTTAAAATTTTGTAAACGGAGAAATTGTATTTAACAAACTGTGACGCTAAAGACCGAGGTTACCGTGGTCTTTTCGTAGGTTTTTCTTTCCACGGATAACCTCCCCATTTATTGGGAATTTTTTGTATTATTTCGTATTTTTGGTAAATACCCCAAACGTTTTGCGATGTTTTTTTTTTTTTTTTTTTTTTTTTTCGTTGTCCCCACTTTTTTTTTTTTTTTTTTTTTTTTTTTTTTTTCTCTGCTTTGTTTTCGACCCCCTCGAAAAGAAAAACTCTACATTTGTATTTTGTCCCCTCTGTGTTGAGCCCTGTGTGGCTAATAAAGAAACCTATCTATCTATCTATCTATCTATCTATCTCTATGGACGGACGGTAGACGTGTCGGCTCCGTAAGTTTTGCCTTTTTCATGTTTTAAAAAGTTTGTTTGTAAAGTTTATTTTATATACAAAGTTGTATAACAACTTGTAGACTCTCTGGTGCAAGTTTTTTTGCGACGGAAATCTGCCCTGTGTGGCACATTTCCAGGATATAAAGACCAAGTTCAGCTTTCTAGCCATTTTTTTTTGAGACGATGGCGTCTTGTAGCCATGAAATTTTTTGTGAAACGAACGCTGCATTCTGCAGTGCTTCGTTCGAAAAAGAATTTCCTAGTCTTCCTTCCTCACAGTTAAAGGAGAGAATGGAGAAAAAGAAAAACTCTGCTGCTACAGCAGTCTTGCCTGCCAACGTAACCAGTGGCAACAACAACAACAACAACAACAACAACAACAACAACAACAACAACAACAGCAGCAGCAGCAACAGCAGCAGCAGCAGCAACAGCAGCAGCAGCAACAACAAGGACACAAATGTCCTTGCTAACAAACCCACTGTCCTCACCACTGATACCACCACTACCGCCACCACCACCACAACGAACCTTGCCGAGGCTTTGAAGCCTAAGAAAAGAATTTTGAATATATCGAAAGAGAAATTACTTGCATGCAAAAGCATGCTAAGTAAAAAGGACGTTACAGTCCATCTTCAAACGCCCGCGGACTTTAACATAAACATAGAAAAAAAAAATATCATCTACAGAACCATTAATTTAAAGACAAAGACAGTGGAAAAATTCACCCAAGAAAATGTTGAGAGGTGCTTAAAGCCGATTTGGTCTTACAAAACTTACATAACGAGAGGATAGAAATTCGGAACGATAGAGGTAAGACTAGACAGCGAGCAGCGAGCGAAGGACCTCTCCACTAAGTCATTACAACACGAGAACCTGCTAATGATCCCTACATACCTTGGTCGTAGGGTTACGAAAATAAAAATTTCGAATGTGCCTCCTGAAATTGAGGAAGAATGGCTAGTATCTGCCATATGTCTAGGCATAGAGGAGGAGATAAACATATTAGAAGCATCTGCCGTTTGCAATCAAAACTGGATTGGCCAGGAATTTCAACTCCTGGTACAAATTGATCCAGCAAACTGGGAACAAATTTCACATAGAATCCAATTAACTGAGGATTCAATTTTCCATGTGTTCGTCGAAGGCAGAAGGCCAGTTTGCTACGTTTGTAGTAGCAAAACTCACCTTCAAAAAACATGCCCAGTAGCCCAGAAGAAAAGGCAACAACAACGGCAACAATACAAAGAAAAACAACAACAACAACAACCACAAGAAAAGCACAAGAAAAAAACAACATTACTGCCTACACCGCCATATGCACAACTGGTCAAGCAGTTGTACAACGAAATGGAAAAACGCCAGCAGCCAGCAACACAGCCGAACCAAACAACAACACCACCAGTACCACCAAGAACAGAATCAGCACCATCACCACCACCAACACCAACAACAACAACCCCACAAGAAGGGAACACGAAAAAGACACCCACCCCACCCCCAAAAATCAAAACACCACATCCCAACTGTCACGAAACAGCACCAACACCACCAACAACAAAATCAACCCACACAAAAATATACCCCAACACCCTTCCCCTCCCACCCTCCGATTCCTCCGACATGTCAGATGAAATTGACACAGAGGCTTGACAAGTGGCCACGGGGGGAAAAAGAAAAAGGGAAAAAAAAAGAACGGAAAAACAAACAAACAAAGCGGGGAGGTTTACCAGCCCCGAAACCAACACATCCACAGAAAACAAAAACACCAACACAAACGCACCAACACAGAACCCCACAACAAGTTTGACAGCGATAAACAATCCAGACCTAATGAAATTCATTAGGTCAAACACTAACATAACAGATAATGACACGAAAACAAGCAATAACCCACGCACAACACCACCACAACATATGAAAATCATACATGTAACACGGAGCACATACAATACACTGAAATCTCTCTACCCGGATACAGTAGGGAGATTCCAGAAATATTCATCAAAAAAACTATACAAAAACCTTCTGAGAGAATGTTGTGAGGCAAAGAGCCAAGAACTTTCGGACAGTAAGTAACTCTCTCTCTCTCTCCTTTCGTGTGTAAAACACAAATTTTGATAGAATCATGGTGAAGATTGGCTGTGTGAATGTGCGTGGCTTGGGGTCCCCTTGGAAACAAGGGTACCTCTTAAATGACATCAAGTCACACAATTTGGATATCATAGCCATTAGTGAGACCAGACTCCATGAACCGCGGGCCCTAAAGTCCATGTTTGGCGGACAGTTTAACATTTATTTTTCTCCCTGTCTGCCGAGGATGGGCGGTAGTGGCACGGCGGTTCTTTTTCGCAAGAGTCTGGATCTCCAAGTAAAGACGATATTTACGGACCCGGAGGGTAGAGTGGTTGTCCTAGATGTGGACGGCAGCGATGGAGGCGCTTTTCGGTTGCTGGCAGGTTATGTGCCTCCTTTAACAGGTCGGTCGGACTTCTTTCGACGCCTTTTAGTGGGGGATTGGAATGCTACCTTAGACACGCATCTAGACTACGTGGGGAGTGACAAAACTAGAAGGGGATGCAAAGGCCTCATAGACTTGCTCAGACGCTTCCAGTTGTCTGACAGGTACCGACTCGACCACCCAAATGTGCCAACGTGGACTTGGAGCAAGCGCATTGGGTTGTCGAGATCGTATCTAGATAGGATAGTGTGTAGGACAAGAGATAAAGATAGTTTAGGATGTCCACAGTTCCACATAATCAGCTACATGGATCACAAACTTGTGACGTGTACGCTAGAATTAGATAAGGCACATAGGCAGGGTCCCGGTTACTGGAAACTAAACGCGTCTTTCCCGTCGAGACAGGTTTTCAGAGACCGGATTAGCACGTTAGTAAAGAGGGCTTTGACGGGAGCCATCGTCAACAACAAATGGTGGTTTGCCCTCAAGAGAGCAGTAAGGGCGGAAGCAATAAGGTATAGCAGGGCACTAGCTGTAGAGAGGAACAGAGTAGAGGGGGAGCTAGTGATAAAGTTAGAAGAGGCATTGCGAAGTGGCATCGCATCCGACGTTTTAGCGGCGAGGTTGGCCCTCGACCAACACTTCAATGCTAAACACGAAGGGTGTGCTGTCAGGGCAAGGATGCGTGCTCTGAGGAATGAAGGTGTTGGAGCCGCACGAGAGGCCCGGGAGTCGGAGGCGCAGCGGGGTAACAGAGCCACCATCCGGTCTCTGGTAGACGAACAGGGGCGCGAATTGCTCGAGCCGAGCAAGATGTGCGAGGCGTTTTAGCGGCATTTTGCCCGACTGTTCGGAGGAGTGGCAAGCGAGAAGGCAGGGTGGACTTTAGTGCCTACCTGCACAGCTTGCCACGACTCTCGGCAAGAGAGGCGGAGTGCTGCGAAGGGGTCATCACGGCGGAGGAGGTGAGGGACGCGACGGCGGGTTCCTCGACGGACAAATACCGGGTTTGGATGGTCTGCCCTACGAGCTTTACAACTGTATGCCAGACTTGTTTGGAGACGTCTTGGCGGCCGTGTACTGCAACTGGCAGCAGAACGGGAGCATTCCCGGTTTTGTAAGCCGAGGAGCGGTAACGCTGCTGAAGAAAGATCCAAACAAGGGGGACGCCATAGATAACTTTAGGCCCATCACTCTGCTCAATGCAGACATGAAAATTTTGGCCAAGGTGTTAGCCAAGCGGTTGGCACTTGTCATCGAGAAACTGGTCTGCACGGAGCAGACGTGCGCCGTGCGGGGCCGGAGCATCCATGACAACCTCCATCTGATGCACTACATCATAGAGCGGGTAGTTAAGGAACCTGGCATGGGTGGGGCCCTGATCAATTTGGATCAATCCAAAGCTTTCGATAGGGTAGACCATCGATACTTAGAGGCCGTCCTCGAAGCGGCCGGCTTCGGTCCCGTTTTCCGCGGCTGGATGGCTGCCTTGTACACAGGCATCCGTTCGGTTGTTCGCGTCAATGGACGTCTATCGGGACCCTTCGACATTGCACGTTCGGTTCGTCAGGGATGCCCCCTGTCGCCGCTCCTGTACGTATTGACTCTCGAGCCACTACTGCGGAAGCTGGCGACGCTGAGGGGCTTCCCGCGAGAACTGGGGTGCGGGACGAGCGTGTCGGCATACGCGGACGACGTCACCGTCATAGCGTCTAGCCACGAGCACATCGAGCTTGTCGACGAGACGCTGAAATACTACGAAGCGGTGACGGGAACGAAAATCAACCGGGATAAGTCGGTGGGTTTGCTGCTCGGCACCTGGAGAAGCAAGCCCATACCGTCCGGCAGCGCCTCAGTAGTGGGACGCTGGACGGACGGTCCGGTCAAGTTGCTCGGAGTCTGGTTCGGTCCGGACCTGCAAACGGAGAAGAACTGGGACGAGATAACGAGTAGGATGGCCACTCTCTGCCGGCAATGGTCCGAGAGGAAGCTGTCCCTAAAAGGTCGGGCGGAGGTGGCGAACGCGTACATCGCGTCCGTCATCGAATACCGCCTGACCGTCGTGCCTTGTCCCGATCACGCCGTCACCGAAATGGAGCGCATCCTCTTCCGCTTTTTGTGGAAAGGAAGCGTTCCGATGGTGAGGCGATCCGTTTGTTGCCAACACTCGGTGAAAGGAGGGCTGGGTATGCCGTGGTTGATGATGCGCAGACATGCGCTGTGACTGCGACATCTCCGGCTCTACGTAGACGACAGTGAGCAGGTGTGGTCGTCGTTTGTGCGACGCGCTTTCCCGCAGCTCGTCTCCATGACCGAGCTGCAGTCGTGGATCAAAAAGAGGCCGAGGAATGGCGAATAGCACCGTGAGTGTCGCGTTGCTCTGTAACAACTTTCCCGTCCCGGGTCGACCTTGAGCGGCTGCATTACAACGAAGTCATTCTATAGGGGATTAGTGGAGGGCAGGTACGACGACGATCTCGGGGCGAACCTGGGCGTCGACGAGGAATACCTGACCCGCCTGTTCAGGACGACTTTCGGGCCGGGACCTATGGACAACTTCCAGAGATCCCTGGCCTGGCAGTGTTACCGAGAGGCGCTACCCGTTCGGGATAAGTTCTATAGACACGGCTCGCGAAATGCGGGGCCGACCTGCCCGAGATGCGGTCAGAGCGATGAAACCGTTCTGCACGCACTCGTGCAGTGTCCAACCATTTCGGAGCTGTGGGCTTATGTCGAACGACTGCTGTCACGTGTGGGACGAGTCGGTTTTTCAACCGAGTCTATCGTCAGTATCGTCACACCTCCTTCCTTTAAACGGGAAGGAAGAGCTGTATTTATCGTACTTGTGGCTATGGCGAAAGAATGCATCTGGTGGACGCGTCTGAAAGGATTAGAGACAAATACTTTCCTCTCTGGTCAATCTCTCATCAACTTTTTCAAGTGTCACTTGAAAAGGACGGTGAGAGTAGAGAGGCAAGTGTTGTCTAGCAAATGTTTCGAAAAAAGATGGATACATGTAGCAAGAATGGCACGTATAAATGACGAAGCCACCTTGACCATGATTCTATAAAACGTTTTAAAATTTTGTAAACAGAGATTTACTTACGTTTCTTGCATAAATAAAAGGAATTTTATTTAACAAACTGTGACACTAAGGACCGAGGTTACCGTGGTCTTTTCGTAGGTTTTTCTTTCCACGGATAACCTCCCCATTTATTGGGAATTTTCTGTATTATTTCGTATTTTGTGTAAATACCCCAAACATTTTGCGATGTATTTTTTTTCATCGTTGTCCCCACTTTTGTTTTTTTTTCTGCTTTGTTTTCGCCCCCCTCGAAAAGAAAATCTCTACATTTATATTGTGTCCCCTCTATGTTGAGCCCTGTGTGGCTAATAAAGAAACATATCTATCAATCTATCTATATGTCTGCCTATTTATCTGTCTGTATGTCTGTCTATCTATCTTTCAATATATCTATCTATCTATCTATCTATCTATCTATCTATCTATCTATCTATCTATCTATCACTTGAAGAGGAAGGTGAGAGTAGAAAGGGAAGTCTTGTCTAGTGAATGCTTCAAAAAAAGATGGGTGAATGTAGCAAGGATGGCACGTGTGAACGACGGAGCCATCTTGAGCATAACCCTATGAACTAGAAAAAAATCCAAGAAAAAATAATAAAACAAAAAGGCAAAAGAGAGTCACTTACTGTTATAGTTTCTTCAATGAGAATATTGACCAAGGTTACCGTGGTCTTTTCCGTAGGCTTTTCCTTCCACGGCTAAACCTAAACTGTCCTCCCCTCTTTTTACACGAGAACATTGCTGTGTGATACACGATCCCTATTGATCGGCCTTTCCTTTTTTTTTTTTTTTCGATCCCTTTTGATCGAACTCCCCCTTTTTCTCTTCCTACGATCCCTTTTGATCGACACCACCCCTTTTTTTTCCTTCGTTCCCCCTCCCCAAAAGAAAAGCTCTACATTGTATTTGTCCCATCTTCGTTGAGCCCTGTGTGGCTAATAAAAGAAATGTATCTATCTATCTATCGATCTATCTATATATATCTGTATATATATATATATATATATATATATATATATATATATATATATATATATGCGAGTAAAAATAAATACAAAAAAAGGGTGGATTTTTTTGTATGATTGTGTATAGAGGAATATATTATTTTGCTTAAAAGAGTTCCAACACTGTCTGTTTTTTTATGTTTTATTTATATTCCTGCAGAACTAATGTGGGGTATAGAATATGGAATATACAATATATAATATAATATACAATATATAATATAAAATAAAATAAAAATGGATGGCACCATGAAATAAAGTATTGAATGTAGATGAAATATTGAGTGTTCAATATAAAGGATCAAATATATAAATATATAAATATAAATATATATATATAAAGGCGACTCGAGTTTCAGGGCTATTTCCCTTCGTCATGCCCGGTATGACAGTCTTTAACAGACTGTAATAAGTTGGCTGGTTTTCTGTCTTTTATACCAATTCCTTTGGATGGCAGCAGTAGGTGTCTGGCTATTTTTAGAATTGATGTTAAATCTATTTTTAGACATGATGATATTTTAATTTATTGTTTTGTGTGGGTTGTAGGGATAAGATTTTTAAACCCCAGTAGGTGTTTGGCTGTTCTTAGAAATGATGCCAAATCTATTTATAGAAATGATGATATCTGAGAGATTTTTTGTGTTTTGGTTACAGGGATAAGATTTTTAAACCCCAAGTAAGATGGATTTAATCATTGTTTGTTAAGAGTGGGTTTGAATTTCTTAATAAAGTCCTTTTCTTTGCATTTTCTTTCAATTTCATTCCGGTTGTAAAGTTTATGTAATGGAAATATAATAAAAGTTTGATGACCACATGTTGCTAGATGGTTACTCAGTGGCATTTGGCGGACTTCTGGGTTTTTAATCTGTTGTCGATGTACCCGTGAGCGTTCCGATAGTGCATTACCTGTCTGGCCAACGTACACTTCTTCACAATTAGGGCATTTGATGCAGTAGATTAGATTTCTACTTTTGCAGTTCATGTTCGCATTGGTGAATATTTTCCCTGTTTTTGTCTTCATATATGGGCCGGTATGGATTGATCGGCATGTGCCGCATCGGCTATCATTGCATTTGGATACAGTGAATGTTTGATTTTTGTTGCTGAGGTCAAACCTTGCCTTTGTTAATAGTTTTTTCAAGTTTTTAGGTTGTCTCTTACTGAGAGTTATATTTTGATCTGTAATGATATTTCTTAATTCCTTACTTTGTGCAAGGATCGGTAAGTTCGCTTTGGCGATATTAAAGATGTTCTGGTGGCATGGATTTTGTGTCACTATAAATGGAATGATCTTTTCCTGATTGTCTTTTCTTTGCGGTGTCCTCAGTTGTTGTATGGGTATTTTCGAAGCCCGCTGAATACCATTTTCTATGAGTCGTGATGGGTATTTTTGCTTCACCAGAAATTCTTTCAGTTCCATCAGGCGTTGATTTCTGGTCTCTATATCCTCTACAATAGTACATATTCTCCTGGCTAGGCAGTATGGTATGTTGCGTTTTGTATGGGGTGGATGGCACGATTTAAAGTTCAAGTATTGGTGTGTGTCTGTGTGTTTGTAATATATATATATATATATATATATATATATATATATATATATATATATATATATATATATATATATATATATATATACATACATATATATATATATATATATGTGTGTGTGTATATATATATGCATATATATATACATACATACATACACATGCATATATATATACACAAACACACACACACACACACATATATATATATATATATTTATATACATACATACAGATGATACTACAAGGTTCGCGGTGATGATGGCCAATTAAAAGATCCACTCTAAATGTTGAAAAGCATAGTAAAACAGTAAAACTAAGTTGGAATCAAACTCCCTGAACAATGACAGTCATGTAAATAAGGCTTTGCATTTACACTGTAATCGTTCCAATTCTGAAATGCAACACATTCTTCAAATCAGTACGCTAAATCATAATTTCTTCCCAATAATCTAAAACAATAATACTGCAATAGAAATACACTATCGAAAGAATCTATGTTATAATATTAAGCAAGTAGTATTATCTACTCAGAATTGTTGTTCAGTAAAGTTGCCCTTAGCGTAGAACATAGAGAGGCAAATATCATAAAACATTGTCCGGAAATATGCTGTCTCGAACGTCTTCACTGATCTATAAATCAATAAAATATTTGGTGTTTTTGACGATAATTATATTTGAATACATAAAAACATCCAAATAGCTCAAAATATCACCACGACTGTTTACATTACTGAAATGAAAATAGAGTATATGATTCTATAAAAAATACCATAAACTAGACGTGTGTAAAGCTGAAGAACACGTTTTCAATAGTATCAGTTGGGCTTCTGATGCAGGAATATGAAGGTTATTTAAAGGTATAAGAACAGCTATTTAGAAAAGGCCTATCATAAATATCAGTTATTGTTAATGAATTGAGTGACGTTTATTACAGAAATAACCAAGTATATGTCTAAATAAATTGACTTGACGATGAAACTGCTTATTTTAAGAATTATATGCGTGGTAACTTTTTGAAGAAAAAATGGTGTGTATTGCTGCAGACAACAACAACAACGACAAAAATAATAATAATGACAACAACAACATCAACAACAACAATAGCCCTTTCTAATAGAAAGAATGAAAGGCAAAGCCGACATCCCAGGTTTTTTGAATTCGTAGCATAAAGTCAGAAGACATGCTGTTAGGTATTCTCTCTGTTGTGCTAATAATTATGCCATGTCTCCAGTTCAATAATAATAATGATAATAATAATAATAATAATAATAATAATAATAATAATAATAATAATAATAATAATAATAAAATGTGCCAAGCAACCCTGAAAAGAGGAAAATTAGTTAAAAGTAGCAATATAACACTAGATAAAGCCAATGAAATAAGAGAACTAGACGAAAGCCAACCATATAAGTATTTAGGAGTCAATGAACTAGATAGGATACAACATACACAAATGAAAGAAAAAATAAAGAAAGAGTACTATAGACGAGTTAGATCAATACTAAAAACAGAGCTCAATGCTAAAAACAAGATAATGGGTATCAACACTTTAGCTGTCCCAGTTATAAGCTACAGCTACAACATCCTTAACTGGACACTAAACGAACTATGTAAAATAGACAGGAAAACAAGAAAAATAATGACAGGATATAGGATGCACCACCCAAAATCTGACATAGAAAGGCTATATATACAACGCACAGAAGGTGGCAGGGGTCTTATACAGCTAGAAAACTATTATAAAATAACCACTATAGGACTGCAAAAATACCTACTCCAGAAGCAAGGGAAACTAATACAAATAGCCACAAAACACGAGCAAAACAAAAAACTGTTTTCAGTATTTAAGGAAGCTGACAAATACAAACAAGAAATCAATCTACCTAACAAATACGAAGAAGAAGAAGAAGAAACAACAAAAGCTATAAAACAAATGAAATCCAAACTAAAACTAGAACAGCAACGGACCATGATAAAACGATGGCAAGAAAAGCCCCTACATGGTAAATACTGGGCTAAACTAAATGCGAAAGAAATAGACAGAGAAAAATCCCAGCAATGGCTGAGAAGCTCAGGACTCAAAGCAGAGACTAAAGGATTTTTAATTGCTGCACAAGACCAAAGCCTCCCCACCAGAAATTACCAAAAACACATAATGAAAAGAAATATAACAAGTAACTGTAGAATATGTGGAGATCGACAAGAAACAATAAATCATATTATCTCTGGCTGCCCAGTCCTGGCTAAGAAGGAATATATCCACAGACACGACAGAGCTGGGACCTATATACACTGGAAGCTATGCCAACATTATGGAATAACAACAGAAAAAAGATGGTATAAACACACGCCAGAAAAGGTCACAGAAAACGAGAAAGCAACCATACTCTGGGATATGCCAATACACACAGATAGAGAAATTAAGGCAAATAGACCAGATATAGTTGTCAAAGATCATGAAGAAGAAAAATGCTTTCTAATTGATGTATCAATACCAGCAGATGACAACGTTTCTCTAAAAGAAATGGAAAAACTTTCAAAATACAAAGACCTGGAAATAGAGATAACTCGAATGTGGAATCTAAAAACAGAAACAATTCCTATCATAGTAGGTGCCTTAGGTATAATAAAAAAATATTCAGACAAATACATAACAAAAATAGCAGGACTTACAAATATATATAGCATACAGAAAATTGCACTACTGGGTACTGCACACATCCTACGCAAAACACTTTCAATACAGTAAACATAAGAGCACCACAGCACATACCCAAGGCGCACAGAGCTGCGCTCGGTAGTGAAGTGAGAGCACGTTATAAAAATAAAACTACTGAATAATAATAATAACAACAATAATAATATCAACAACAACAGCAACAACAAAGGCAACGGATAACAATTCAATGCAGAAATGAAAGAGGAGAAAGGAAGGGATACTATAGATAACTTAGCTTGATACTGAATACAGATCTCAATGCGGAAAACAAGATAATAGGTATTAATACTGTAGCTATCACAGGTATAAGTTACAATATTCTTAACTGGACAATAAATGAATTAACGAAACTAAACAGGAATGAAAGAAAACTAATGACAGAATTCAGAATACCCTACCCAAAATCTTACGTACAAAGGTTATATTGAATGCAAGTTGAAAGAGGTAGGTGCTTTCTACAATTAGAAAACTACTATATAATATTCGCGATAGGATTGCATAAATATTTAACACAAACTCAAGGAAAACTGGTGCAAATAGCTACAAAGCTTGCACGAAAAGAAAAACTGTTTTGTGGCCTGAAGGAAGCCGAAAAATACAAGAAAGAGGTCCGAACACCTGACAACTATGAGGAAAAAGAAGGAACAACAAAACCTGTAAAGCAACTAAGATCTAAGCTAAATTTGAACTACAGAATATCTTGATAAAACGATTGTAAGAAACACCCTTTCATGGGATAAGCGGAACAGAAAATAGACAAAATATACTCCTAACACTGGTTGAGAAACTAAGGACATAAAGCATAGACTGAAGAATTTTAATTGCGGTAAAATATCAAAGCTTCCTCATCAGAATCCGACGAAGTCACATAAGGAAGAAGAATACAGCTGTACAATATTTAGTGATGGGGAAGACACAATAGATGATATTGTCTCTGGTTGCCCACACCTTGCTAAGAAAAAAGATATCCTCAGACATAAGAGAGTGTTGGGATCTATGTACACAGAACGCTATGACAACACTACGGAGAGACAACAGGAAGGAAATGGTATAGATTGAAATGGTATAGGTTGATAAGGTCTCAGAAAGTGACAAAGTAACGATACTATGGGATATGTCAATACACACAGATAAAGAGATTGGTGCTAATAGACCAGATACAATTGTTAGGCATATCAATCCCAACAGATGACAAAGCATCTCTAAAAGAAACAGAAAATCTCTAGAAATAGAAAGATCTGGAAATACAGATCAGAATGTGGCGCCCCAAAACAGAAACAATTTCTATGATAGTAGGTGTATTAGGCATGATGAAAAAGCATACAAACAAATATATAATCAAAGCATCAGAGCTTAGGAATATTTGTAACATACAGAAAATAGCATTGTTAAGCACTGTACAATCCTACGTAAAGCACTTTCAATTCCCTGAGAATAAAAAACACTAAAACAAACCACAACATATACACAAGGCACACAGATCTGTGTTCCATAATGCGGTGAAACGTACGTGATAAAGAGAAAGAATATTAAAAAATAATAACAACGACGACGATGGCGTCCATGAAGATGATGATGACGATGACGGCGACAACGATGATGAAGATGTGGTTTAATCAAGATTTCGATGGTTTTCTTAAAGTAATATCTAGTCACGCGACGTTATTCCTATTTGTAATAAGATGAACAGTAAACGTGCTTTCAATATCCTCAATTAATAGCACATTAGTTTGTAATCGCAGGTAACATAGATTTGTTCTAAACCAGCAATAGAAATGATGAATGTTTTAATATATTGAACTCCTTTTCTAAAACGTTTATTTTTTCACTATTTCCATCGATATTTCACTAAATAATGAATATATGTATACAAGCAAAATGTGTATTATTCGTATTTAGATCTATATAAATACACTTGCACAATATATACATTTATGTATAAGTAATATATACATTCATACTAACATATTATACACTTCAACTGGTGCTGCACGTTGACGCAACATCAAACATTTCCTTGAGTGCTTCTAATCTTTCCCAGGCTACTGGCCGGATTCTCAGTTGTAGATGTTATTAGACACTTCAAAGTGTGAAGAAGACTTGTTTTTGACTTTTCATTTCTCCAACAGAGAAGCTTACGTGCCCTTCATAGTCAATTTGTCTCAGTCCGCGATGTTCTTTTTCGAATTAAATCTTTAATAAAAAAAAATTTTAAACTCAGGTATGCTACACGAATCGTGAAAATAATCTCCAAAATGGTACATCTGTAAACCTGGATCTGACAGAGTGACTGTTCAGCTATGCACCGTGTTTGTAGAGTATATATAAACTTAAATGCTGCATTACCACGTCTTCTCTTTTTCTCCCAAGCTACTCTGAAAACCCGTGTTAACATGCTTATGTAGACACCATCTTATTCTTCAAACAGTGTGAAAGTAAAAGCCGACACATGCAAGCATACTTACATGCATACATCTACAAAGCGAGAGCGAAGCCGAGTCACTTTGCCATTAAAGAAAACTCCTTAAGTTACACGTTCTTTCGAAAATGCCTTTGCCGCCCCCTTCAAGCTTTCCTTGCAGGAATCGATCTAATAATGGTCCCATTGAACAGCAGCCATATCAATATCATTACTATCCCAAGACGTACGAACGAAGAACATGTATAGACCATAAAACTGTCACTTGTATAGAGAAGTTATATGTTTACCAACATTGTTATGAAAATACATAAAGTATACTACAAATATTTGGGATTGTAGATTTGTATGATAAATGTTGTGCATCAAGAAGTAAAATCCATGTGATCATAGTCTATGAAATTTATTGATTCCTGTTTGTATGGAGTTCATTACTTATTTAATACGCCATGACGTAAACGACGCAAAATCTCGTTCTTCCCATCGGATTTTTATGGTATTTGCTCTAAAACAAAAATCGTTATTAACATTGTGCCCTTGTTGTTGATGTTGTTGCATTTACTGCTGCTGAAATCGCAGCTGAGTCTGTTGCTGCTGTATTTAGCTGAAACTAGCATTATGCAAAATATGAACTATAGCCACGAATTCATTATTTCTTTCAGACTTCTAAGTGAATATTATCCAACATGGCCTTGAATTATTTGGACGTCATTGTGTTGTTTGAGATGCTAATTCTATGAGGACAAATCACGATGGAAGACAGATGTTCCATTGACGTCTCATTAAACATTGTGGTTTCAAGGTATACGATATTATGTGAAAAAATTAAACATCACGAAATTTACTTATATCAGCAATGCAATCGGTAACAGTAGAAACATCTCAGCTAAACATTTACTTCCGAAGGAGCTGAGACATCACGTCTAAATAACGAATAAATATTCAGCTTATTTATTAAATATTCGTGGACTAATTTCCAATATCTGCCATCTTTATTTGCTGATTACTTGATAATCCTGATGCTAAAGAAAAGGATTATTCGAAATACAGCAATCAGATCTTAATCTGCAAACAAATGTTCATAAACTGCTTTTAATGCCAGTTGTATAAATTTAATCTAGTATTTGCTAGAAATAAGCTCTTACGACCACATTCTGATTTTCTAACGATAGTTCCACCGATATTTACGAGATAACAATAAGAACTGCATTGCAATTGACACTGAGAAACAACAATGAAAGCAAACATTTATATTTGGTAGCTCATATACAACATATGGCACCTTAAATAATTGGCAGTGGGGATCAATACAGTTAATAGCGAATCAAAACATCTTACAGATGGTCTGAACAGTATTCGGTTTGTTTTGAAAGTCTTATATGCCCCTATGCACTGTATGATTGCGCACGTGTGTGTATGTATGTGTGAGTGCGCGGGTATTTGTATGTGTGTGTGTGTATCTGTCTGTCTGAGTCTAGGCAGAGAATAGTCACACTGCAAAACAATCTTGTATGCGGCCAATTGGTTGCGGGACCATTCCCACTGCGAGGCATCTTGGACATCTATCATTTTCTAAAGCATTGGTTCAGTATATAGCTAGAAACTGGGAAACAGAAACAGCATAGAAACCGATCGGGTAGATTGCACCTTTACTTCAAATGACGTACAGTTTTGTAACATACTCTATCAAGCCAACACTGCTAGAGAATTATGTCACTCGACCCGGAAATACTCGACCACAAGTACTCTTAATTCAGGCGAAGATAGCTCATTTGCTTACATGATAACACAATATAACCTTCATGGGCGATCGAACATTATAATAATAATAATAATAATAATTATTATTATTATAACAACAACATATATATATATATATATATATGTATATATATATACACACATACACACACGCGCGCACACACACGCACGCACGCACGCACACACACACACACACACACACACACACACACACACACACGCATACACGCATATATGCAATGTTATTTCCGGTTCAAATATACTTGCGTCACAGTAACATTCCACAATAACAAAAGCATATTTGAACTGGGCCACACAAAAAACATCTTCCTTTTTCCTTTGGCTGAGGAATCTCAAATGAGGTTGAAGATCGTCTTCTTTTCTTGTTTGGTTGAGAAATGTCAGCGGAACTAGAAACTGTTTGTCATGTTCTTGTTTAGCCTTAACTCCAGCAAGTTCCTTTCCTAACGGAATTAGGCACTGTCTTCTTTTATCCTTGAAACTTTGCAAAGTGAAGCTGTAAAATCCTATAAGAATAGTCAGTACAATAAATTTCTTTAGTTCAGAGTGATCAGTTTCCTTCCTTTTTGAACAGGAAGGAAATTGTAAACCACCTGGCCTTCAACATTTGTCCATTTACGAATTACTTCAAGAAGATTCTGGCGCGTAAAGATAGTAAAACACGATTCAATGCTATCACAAGACCTTTTACCAAAACGGGATGGTCCATATTCTCGGCACACAATATTGCAAGATGAAGTTCTTACTGCTGCTTGAGTAAGAGGATTAGAATGCCAAACATCTTGTCTGTCTCTAGAAACATATTGCTCATTCATAATTGGGTGGCTTGCAGATAATTGTTTTTGAGTATTTTCATCATATGATGACACAGAACCTAAACTGTCCAGCACACAATCACTTTCACCATCATCTTCAGAGCAATAGAAGGAGTCACTACTATCTTCTTTACATTCTTCATCTAATTCCAATAACCTTTTCGATATTTGGTCTTCACTCAAGTTTTCACTTCTATGCATATTGGAAAGCACAACTGAACTATATGAAACTTGATAGCGGACTAACATATTTATACTCTCCTGAAAAATGATGCAATATATTATAAGAATTGTGTCATCACATAGAAATATCTCATCACCCTATAAACTAGCAGATTGATAGTGATGCAATACCACACAAATATACAGGAATATTTTCATATTTTTTCCTATTTTCTTATAAAATTTAGCAAATAGATTGAATATAATTTTATCTATTTTATCTTTGCTAAATATCTAGGAAGATAATATTTGATGCTGATTTTATTCTGTTTAGAATGACAAAAATATTGTCTGAATTTAAATCGAGGGTCCAATGGACCGATACGGTAATTAATCTATAAACTGAAATATTCTAGCTTTTATAAACACATGGAAAATTTTCCACATGACAAATAAAACAGAGTCAAGAAAAATAAGAGTCACGAGAAATCAGCTGAATCAAATCATATAAACAGTAGGAAAAAGCAACTGAAAAAAGAAAAACTGAAATGCGCCCATTGGACCCAATGTCAGCCAGTAGGTTAAAATGTATTGAAACTATGTAAACTGTGTGCATTTTGCTTCCTTTATTATATATATGAACTGCCTCCTTTTTCTCAATAAACAATATTTGGACGGCACGCCAAACACTTTATACATACATTCCACCTTCGTCTATTTCATAAGGACACATTACTTAAATATTGATACCCTCTTCCGCATCTTCTAAAACAGAAAGTATCCTCTCGTATATGTAAACAGCCTTTTTACAGATGAGAATGCGCGGCTAAATCCAATTCTAATTTTAAATACATCCAGAGATAGAAGGGAATTACAACAGTAGTTATGATGTAGACGTTGCACAGTTATAGATGTGCATGCTGACAATTCTGAAAGCTCGCAACTATATGCAAATAATATACGCTTAATAAGCGTGGACAATATTAATAAATTTGAGGGCGGCAAGCTGTCTGACTCGTTTGCACGACGGGCAAAATGCTTAGAGGTATTTCCTCCGTGTTTACGTTGGGACATCAGATTCCACCGAGGTCCATTTTGTCTTTCATCCTATCAGAGTCATAAAATCAGTACCATTTGAACACTGGGATCGATATAATCGACTTACCTCCTCCCAATATTGTTGGCGTCGTGCCAACATTTCAAACCGGTATTAGTAAGAAATTTAATGTAATTTTTACCTTATGTTAAAACGACAGAGTAAGATTTCTCATGAGTATATTAGTCTATATTTTGTGAATATGTCTCTGTGCATGCGTGGGTATGAGTGATCGTACTTGTATGTATGTGATAAATATGTGTAAAAATATGAGTAGAGTTTGATTTAAACATTAATTTTTAAGTCGTAGACTGAGATTTTATTAACAAAGTCTCAAAGTTATAGTCTCTTTGGTATTTAACTGAATGTATAGATGTCATTATTTCCCTATTTCTACAAATGTCGGAGCCGTCTGTGTGCTAATTAAACTTATATCATTACTTTCATTCTTACCTGTGGTAACAACTAGATACAATCGGCAAACACACATTCAAACCCACACTCACAGAAATAACTTTCTATTTATGCTACAGGGAATAATTGGTTTTCCTTAGAACACAACTTACGATATCTTGGCAAATGAGACAAAAAGTACATTGAAATCGTTCCTATGATATTTACAGATATTTGGTTTAATTAAAATTAAATCGAAATCTATAGATCAGCTTCCAGACATAGTAAACTGCAAATCTGGTCCAATTTCTTTCAAGTTACTTGCGTTGGTACAAGCTGAAACATTTTAATAATAATTTAATCGGGGATAGGGGAACAGTGCTGTAGGACCCTGTATCTTTTGTTCATTACAAACACGTGCACGCGCATGCGCACACACATATATATATGAATATATATAAATACAAATATAAATATATATGAATATATATAAATACAAATATAAATATATATAAATATATATATATATATATATATATATATATATATATATATATATACACACAAGCGTACACATTGACACACACGCACGCACACAGTGATACGTTCTTCTGATGCCTTGTTGCCCTTTTGCAGACTACCTCTGTGAGGAATTGCTGTGACATCTTCGGGCTGGTGAATTTGACGGCTATGTTGGTCAGCGACTCTGTTAATTCTACCTAACCATAACCAAAGTGAGAATTAAATTTATACTTATATCTCTATCTAGAATGAATGTAACAGCTGTGTGAAGTGTAACACATATAACAACATCAATAGTCGTTAATGCTCATGCTTGCTCGGTTGTTTAGAATATATCACAAAGATACACTATGTTCGGGATAACTTGACTATTTACTATGCCTCCTTCAGATACAAATTGATGGATTGATGGGCAGTCGACGGTGTTGGAGAGCGAAAACTGCAAGTTGCAGTTGAGTAAATGTAAGCTGAGAAGCCATCTGAATATTAACAAATGTTCCCGACTGGCCTAATGATTCGCACCGAATGTTCAAATGCCGACATCATGGCTATTTCTCAATGCCCTGTGAACATTGTAAAGGCTGTAAAATGTGTTGCTATAATCCTTGCTTTCAGTTCATCTTTGGTGTTACAAGGAGTTTTTTTCACTCTTGCTCAACTGCACCCCAAACATAATAAATAAATGGGTTGCAGTCTGGGGAGTTAAGTGGCCAGATGTTAATGGGTGATGTGGTTGCAGAAATTCTCTGACATCCATGACTGAGTTCTCGTGCTAGTGTTGTATGGTGCAGAGTCCTGTTGCTACACATAAGGTTTTCCAGCAGCCAAGCTGTTGACCCAGAGCAGCACTACCTCCTCAAGGCATTTGATGTAGGCCTTTGTGCTGAGTCTGAAGCGGGCTGGGGGAGATGAATAGAAGCATAACATTGTAATCACTGAGTGATCACTCCAAACACCATGGTGTCAATTGTATGTTTTTTATCACTCTCAGTCCATATTTTATGTCCATGGCAAGCCAACGGTTAATTTGCGTGTTCACCATTTGATCGTGGCAGAAATTTTTGTCGTCTGAGGGAAACCAAATCACCATTAAACTCATCCAACTCTTTCTGAATCCTCTGCATTTTCCGTAGATCGATACCCAAACATGATGAGATGTTCGATTTGGAGCCTCCAGCGCGAATGCCAAGCAGTACCGCATATCGTTTCCAAATTTCTGGCATAGTGAATTGTGTCACAGTGCTGTTTTTTTCTCGCAGATCGTACCCAACCGACCTTATTATACTGTGTAGTTGACAAAATCAAAAGCAAACAAAGCGCATGTGTGAAATTAAAAATGTAAAATGGCGACAATTTACCCATCACAACCTGTATATACATGCATGCATACATACATACATACATACAGACAGACAGACAGACAGACAGACAGACAGACAGACATGCATAATCTGTTTTTGAAATTCGAATGAAGGAGCTTTGGATCTAGGCTTGAATCTGGCTTTTTGTCTATTGGCAAGAAATCTTGAAATAAAAGTGAATAATGACATACATACATATGTACATACATACATAATCTTTATAACATACAATGTGGCAGGGTGTTCCGGGGTTTTTATAGCATATAGTTTTGCATGGGTCTTTGCTAGCCCTTTTCTCGATATTCTTACGTTACTGAGAATCTAAAATACTCAGCTACTTCTATGGGAAAAGAGACGAAGTGACACGAAACCAAATTATTGCCTAGCATACAGTGAAGAGACACGAATCATATGCCAGAGATGTAAAAATTACAAGCTAACATTTCTTTCTATCTACCTATGTAAATATCTTCCAGAATGCTCTCTCAGTATATCTATCTATCTATCTATCTATCTATCTATCTATCTATCTCTGCATATGTGTGTGTATGTATGTTTCTATGTTTGTGAGTGTGTGTAAAATAACTGAGGGTGAGAGAGATAGCAAGATATATAGAGTACACACAAATACACACACACACATAGACACACACACACATAGACACAAACGTGTGTGTGGTTGTGATTAGCAGTGTATGTGTTGATACTGGTGTGTTTATGAATGATTATTTGTTATAAAAAAGAAGAAGACCCATGTTATTAATGGGGGCAACGAATGGCCAATAACAATATATTGAAAAGCTCTATTTACATTTAGGTCTGTAAGTTATGAGAGATGGTGCCAATATCTACAACTTTCCCAAATGTGCAAGCACGAATTTTTCCAATCGACTTCTGAACACATCCGGCAGTGGTTCAGAAAGCTGATCTTCCGTTTCGAATTAAGGCACGCACAGGATAAAACGTATTTCAAGTTTTCTGCAAATTATATACTTTTATCATCTTTATTTCTTTCTTTTGGCAGGTAGGCTATAGCTGTAGGTGAATATATTGAGAATCTTTAGAAATATGTAGTTTACTTTAGAAGATTACTTCTTTACACACACGCTCGATGGTTCACGTGCACGTATGTATACATATATGTGTTTGTGTATGTGTATGTATGTATGTTTATACAGCCATTTGTATTTGAGCTTTGTAAACCTTCAGCAACAAATAATGTACAATATTGGCGCAAAGTTTGATCATTAAAACTGCTAGATGCAGCGGCTATCTTTTTAATCTTTCTGCTTTTTTCCTAGATAATGCACTAACATTTCACATCGGAAGGAAACTCTAATTTCATTCCACAAAATATGAATGTATATACTTTCATTTATTCTATATAATTTATGAACTTTGTGAACTTCGTGACGCAGCAGAGAACCTAACTATTTATTTGAAAACATTTAATTTGATCTTCTTTGCTTTTTGCTTTTGTAAATATATTGCTGCTATCGATGTTATTGGAAGTCTTGGTCATCCTGATCAAATAACTCTGTTTGTACTATAACTCAAACTGAAGGCATGAGGTATATATTTACAGCTTTAGATTTAAAAAATAATTTGTGATTTGAAGGAGACATGGCTGTTGTTTCTGAATGTCAAACGTCTAAGTAGATACGCCATTGCTGGTTTATTTATTCTAGTCATGTATCTCAATAAACGATCGAAGGTTATACTGTTTTTAGATCTACAACATCTTAATAATAACCATTTCTGCTATAGGCACAAGGCCTGAAACTTGGTGCAGGAGATTAGTCAATCACATCGACTTCAATCCGTAACCGGTACTTATTCAATAGACTCCAAAAGAATGATAAGCAAAGTCGACTCTGACGGAATTTCAACTCGGTATGTAGCGACAGGCGAAATACTGATAAGCATTTCCCTCGGCGTGCTAACGATTCTACCAGCTCGCTGCCTTACAGACGCCCTAATGATAATATCATAAAATATCAATTACCATATTAAATATTTTACAACAAACTAAAATACCGTGTTGTATAAAAGACATATCATTTGAGGGTGTATAGTTAGAGTATAATAAACTGTGAAAATAAGTCAACGTGGCAATATCTAAATTGTCAGTACATCGACTATAGATGTAATCAAACTTCCCTCATAATCCTAAAAATGTGACACACAGGGTAATATTATTAATGTAAATTTTTAAAAGAGAAAGATAAAAGGGAAAGAGATGTGATGTTCATGGTTGTAATCTTGTTCAGCCATAATTGAAGGAAATGAAGGATGACCTGAATTTTACAAAACTGTCAGCAACAAATATATAAATTCGCAACACACATGAAATGAATATCATTAGCTCCACCATATCTACCGTTCTTTTAATGTACCTCGCATGGAATGTTACTCGGTATTTAGAATTTACGCTCGTATTGTTCATTTAATAAAACTCGTATATATAAATAAAACTTGCGTAATTTGTTTCAGTTACGAAATAATTTACACTAGTCATTCCTATGCAGAAAATCATTCCATGCTTAATCACCCTGTCTACAACTATCTTATATGGTGTCATTCTTGCAATTAACAGAACAAACAGTATTTAAGTTTAGAGATGTTCGCCGATATTTCTAACAGCTGCAGAGAATATGTTATTTTCGCTTGTCCACTCCTTCAAAGGGGATAAGAATTTTAATTGGCTTATATATATAAAACACAGAATTTATAGGTTTCGATTAAAAGAATCTGCTATGCATACCGTTTCTGCTATGCATATCGAGTTCTCTTTCCAGTTGTTCATTAACATTCCGTCATGACCGCAAAAGATTGGTAGAAAGATTTGAAAATTTGTAGGTCTTTAAAATAATGTAGCCCACAAATTGTACGAAAACCTCACGAATGTAGCCAGTGGTTGACTCTGGATATGCACTACGCTTTTAGTATTTGACTAAACTTTAGGAGGTATATTATATGGTAGTTTACCAAGATCACGCTATTTGCCCATACTTTTCTACCTGTTTTTCCTTCTTAATTTATTTTTCATAAATATTTAAATGCCTAAATTTAGTGTATACTTTGTTTTCTAGATGTCCTTATCCCGATTTCATAGAAACAAATCTATATCGATGTGACTAACGTCTTGAATAAAGCGACTGTATATACTTCAAAGGAATTTCGATTCCTACAATTTCAGCGTAGGCCGTTACTGAAACTGCATGTTAAGGGTCTACGTAATTTGAATGTTTACAGAAAAGCTGCTACACGTACAGATGCACACACTTGTATATATATATATATATATATATATATATATATATATATATATATATATATATATATATATATATATCTAAATAAATCCCAGGATCTAATTTCACTAATGGAAGCATTTATAATTTTACGAATCTCTATTTCTTTGAAGATTATAAAAGTTGTTATATACAAGACGTTAGTCACGTTGATATACATATACAATATATGTACGTGTGTATATATCTCTATGTATGCACTCACACCCACACCCACACACACACACACACACACACACACACACACACACGCACACATATATATGCATATATAAATCTGTGATGTAATTACATAGCATCCAGAGGGGGAAATGGAATCGAATGTAAAGCTAAAATTGAAACCAACTACTTATCTAAAATTCCTAAATACGATGAACCTTTGCTCGACATTAGCTCAATACATATCAGATTAATGTTATATGTAGAATTTGGACATGCTAATTATTTATCTTGAAATGTTATTGGTATTTACAGTTGACTTGATTTCAATCGGAAGTTCTTTTTTTTTTAATGTAATTATCCACTAAGATAATTTTGCAAGAAACCTCTTTTATTCATCGAATCTAGGTTGGAATTAAATGCTTGGTTTGGAAAGAGTTCGAATCATTATTAATTCAGAGAGTTATCTTGGGCAGTTTGATTCAATGTGATACCAATCTGACGTTATTAGCGAAATTGATTTTCCTAAAACTAAATAAGATTGAATCAAAGGTATTCGAATGCCTATAGATACACTTGCCTGCGATGTCTCACCTCGATGACTTTAATTTTCTATGTGTTTAACAGAACACTCTATCCCAAAGAAGTATAAACATGACCTTGCTGACTGCACTGGTCAAAGTCCAATGGAACATCAACGTTCTACTCCTATTTAATTTACGTATGCAGACTTTCTTTATTGACTATAATTGCATTTTTGTTTGTTTCTTCTTGTCATTTCCTTTTGGTTTTTACAACAATAGTTATTCTATTTTCGACTTTGATATAAATATTTATTACTTTCTTCCGTTCAAAATTACTTTCAGAATATTTTACATTTTGTTTCTGGTTTATTTTTGATTACATTTCCTGACATATATAGTTATTGTTAAACGTGAAACAGTTATTCAACTAAAACGACAATGGAAAACTAACGTTGTTTTCATAAACCCAAAATTATTTAAAACAAAAAATAATTATATACTTCAAAATGACGTGAAATCAAAATATAACGTATTCTTTTATGTTTGCAAATATATTCCTAAAGTTGCGATTTTTGGTTATTCAATATTTCATGCGATATTTCCAAAAGAGGTAAACTACTGAAAAATTGGTCAAACAACTTGTTAATGTAATTAATTTCCCCGGGTAAAACAACTTGTATTTATTAAATCAGTAGAAATTTGAAGTAGTTTTCCAATTACTGTAAATCTCATGTAGCAACTGTTATATATTTTCTAATTAATCTTATCAATAAAGTTTGTATTCTCTCATAATATACATAATGAAATTTTCCTCTTTCAGAGTATGATAGAATCCAAAACGGAATGGACACAGAGAAATGCTATGAATATAAAAGTAAAATGAATACAAGCAAATGTTGAATGCTGACTATTCGGTGTGCAAACAGTGAATTGATTTATTCGTAAAATATAGATTTAAATGCGGTAAAAAGTTAGTGCAAAGCAACACCGAGACAACAATATAAAATAGTTGTAAATAAAACATTTTATATAATTCTTGCAATATTTACGTATAATTAAAATTTGGAAATAATTAATTGAGATTATTATAATTAATGTTTGATGAAAAATAGCACATACCAATAATAAAATTGCAAAAACACGGGATGGGCACGAAAAGCAATAACAAAAAGACAACGAGAAATAGCATGAAACACGAAAGAAGCACTTCCATTGAGGACTGTGGGTCATTATTCAAAGCTATGGTTTTCTTCTAGTATAAAGGAATTTGATAAAAGATTGAATATGTACAGCTGCTGAACAACGGTAAAAGTTAAAAGCTATTCGCCAGAGAGAAGAGAGAAGAAAAAAGATAAGCATTAAATAATCATTGAAAGATTTTAGAATAATGATTACATCATTACATTGGAATATCTAAGTGCCTGTGCGCTTGTGTGCGTATGCTTGTTGAATGTTCAGCATAAGTGAGTGGAGAACTTTTTTATATTTCATAGACATTCAAACAAACATCATTACATAGATGTGTGTGTGTATAATATGTATAATATGCGTACATACATACATGCATATATATATATATATATATATATACACACACACACATATATATATGTATGTATATATATATATATATATATATATATATATATATATATATATATATATATACATATATATATATATATATATATATATATATATATATATATATATATATATATATATATACATATATATATATATATATATATATATATATATTTATATTTATATATATATATATATATATATATATATATATATATATATATATATATATATATATATATATATATATATATACATATATATATATATATATACATATATATATATATACATATATATATATATATATATATATATATATATATATATATATATATGTTTATATTCTGATATTATGTAATGATTCATATACACACAATTGCTCACCAAAAGGTGAATAGATACAAAAAGAAAGAAGTACAAAATAAGATAAAACCGATAAAAGAAAAAAGAAAACAAAAATAAATAATTTTCAAAGAAAAGCGAAACTTATCCAGACATAAACAATCATGACACGATACAAATTTGCTTCAGAGAAATGTTTAGCCAATAAATCACCTCTTTATCGCTCTCCTTTTAGTTCGTTTACTAATCGCAATTGTCAGTGAGCATTAAAGTAAATAACATGCTGTTGTCTTGTAGATTTGACTAAAGTTATTGCTCTTATTTTAGTGCTTTTTTTTTTCTTCTTTCATGATAAAATTGTTCGTGTTATCGATGCTGTAATTTTCTTGACTTTAGATTTCTTTATTCATATATAAAGGTTTTGAAATCTTTGTTATCGTGCATGTTGGCTTGCTTAACGACATTCTTGTTATGGCCTCTTGTTATATTTCTTTAGTACTATTACACTGGTGAAAAGAATAATGCGACATTTAAATAGCTTCATACTATTGTTTATTGTTCTTTACATTTTTGTTTTCTTTCATTGATTACTTTCTTCAATTTATTGTCTAGTTTTGTCTTTATACAAGTCTTCATTACCTTTTAAATGTGCCTTCTTTTCTGGAAATTTCTATCAATTGAACTTTGTAATATTATTGAATATAAACTTTATTATTTATCTTTTTCTGACATGAGCGTTTCATTTTTCTAAAACAATAAAAGAGGCATCGGAACTCCTTGATAATTGTCTTGAGATTTAGCATCGTTTTACTTTTGCCTGCATATCACATATACACGCATGCATGTGTACATACACACTTTTGTATATACATATGAACGCACACATACACACATATATGTACGTAGATGTCTGCATATGCAGCGAGTATACTGCATATATATACATATGATTTTATTTTAAATTCTCAATTGCAGAATAATGCTAATAATATAGCCTGAACAGGATAAACTACCCCTATTTTGCAGAGAAAAGTGTAGGTGGCTAGCTGTTCTTTAACTTTCTAAAGACATCTCAACGCTTCTAAAAGCAAACTTCGTTTGTTTATTTACGTTTGTCGTAATTTGAGTTTAATATATATATATATATATATATATATATATATATATATATATATATATATATATATATATATATATATATATATATATATATATACATATATAAGTATGTGGATGGGTGTGTGTAGTGAAAATGTTATTATCATTGGTGTGGATGGTAATTGGTTGATAGAAACGCTAAGTATATCATCGATGATATCTCTCTTTGTCTTCTAAATACAAATTCTGCATGAGGCAGTTTTCCTTTCCTCTTTCATGCACAGTGATTGATACAATCACGTGTTCCCTTTACTACATTACAAAACATTGTGGTGCTAATGTGGGAATTGCCGGTTTGTATTAGAACCATTATTATTGTATTATTATTATTCTCATCAAGTTTATAATCATATTATCATTACATTCTCAAACGTTTCACGTGATTTCTACTTAATCAATGGACTAAGTTACTTTGTGTTTACAAAATACTAATACCATTCATAATCTTAAATTTATCACATTTTTTTTTTTTTTCATTAAACAAACTAGCGCAAATCTGAAACTTTGGTACCTACTTTGCTGCAGTTTTTCTTTTCTCTTTTTTTTTTTCGTGTGCGCTAAATTTATCGTGTTCCTAACTGGAATACGATCCTTCTTGGTTAGAAATAATATTCTGACCTTGAACTGGTTCTTATCTGATTCGAAATCCATATCGAAAAATAAGCTACCCAACGACAATATTAGCATAGCAATAGCATCACTTCTCCCGGAAATACATTAGTTTAATTCGTTTTGTTTTTTTATCTGAGAATCGAGCACAGCAAGATTTGTAATATTACGTTTCAGTGTCAGTTGCTAGATCTAAATCTTTATTAATAGTCACTGGAATATCTTTCAGATCATGAAAGATTGTTTGTTCATGTACTTCGTTACCAATATTCGTGTTACTTACATAACATGTAAATTCTAGTATATAACATTCATCATTATGTATCACAGCTTTTTACTTTCCGGCTTGAGATAGAAATAGACTTTATTGTGGTTTATCGTATCTTTCACACCAAATCCAAAACTAGAACTAGAGATTCACGTGACTCGTTTACTATTTATGGCATGTGTCTACTTACCAACGTAATTAGATTAAAATATCAATCTGAGTGACACATTGTCGCTAACTAAAATGCATGCTGCTCAAATATTCACTAACATTAATTTTACTTTGTAAATATTCTTTTAATCTTTTTTGAAACTTGCGACAATTCTTTTACTAATTCCGTTTTATTCTGCATGGCACAGACATCTTTTTGTGGTCTATCACGCAATCCCGGAAGGCATTATCATAAAATTCACAGGTTTTACTAACCACTGATGTTTCCAGAATACCACGATAGAAAATGCATTTCCTCATGCGTAAGTAATTGTTACTACTTCTTTGTTTCTAACTCTAAGACCTGATCACCAAATATATCAAAACAACAGGCTTTTATTTATGTCAGAAACATTTTATATAAACAAGGACGATGTTTGAATTTCATTTGTTTTCAATGCGTGAGGTACATCTAGATTTAGCCTAGAATAATTGACATCATTTCTACATATCAGCTGGGTGGTTATGCTCTGGTATTGAACTTGTAGCCATTTTGATAATAATCTGGATCCCACACGTCTAACAATTTCAACAGTATACATGTAATCTTTGAACCACAGCGTATATCATGATGTAGAGCTCTTATCACTAATCTTTTCAAGCACGTTCCTGGAAGAATTAATTCTCCATTATACAAATACAAGATACCATCTTTAAGTCTTAATGCATTTTTAATGGTTCAAAAATCATTTTATTGTATATCATAAAATATATATATATACTTTATATTTCTACATCCTAAATCATCAATATTTGCAAAATAGAAGATAGAGACAAA
>NC_142928.1:76510684-76528184 GCF_046866305.1 Octopus bimaculoides | reverse complement strand
TAACGTGTTTTTGCTAAGCCAAATTGATATTCTTGTTTTCACTCTGATAATACGAATTCACAGGGACTGCGTAACTCGACAAGGGGAAAATTCTGCTTCATAGTAATGACAGAATTCTATTGCTGTCAAATAATAACCGCCATTAATTGTAGCAGAGAAACTCCTGGATATGTATTATCACAGTATTATATAATTAATTGAATAATGTACATATATTTTATAAGATTCTGATTGTGAATATGTGTGTGTTGTGTGTCTATTTTAAGTATCGTGTACTATGTACTCAAACATACACTGTAAGTTATTATTGTAAACATTGATATAATTTGTCATCTGATTTCGTTGTATTATAGTAGACTTGTATCGATCATTTAATAAAATCACAAACTATAAACACATTTCTTTGTTCTTTAATGTAGAGTAACTGATTTTATGTTTATATATATATATATACGCAGAGAGAAAGAGAGAGATACTTATACATAATTCTGCTTGTAAGTATGAATGTGTGCGTAAGTGTTTACTTATGCATACACGTATGCTTTATATGTTCATATATAAATATGGAAGTATGTGTCTGAAAGTCTGAGTTTGAGTTAACGTGTTTGAAAATCTATACGCACAGTGTAACTTGTACGTTTCTATCTTCAAATACTCTATATTAATTCACAAATAGTTTTAATTTAATGAATAAGGAATAATAAACATTTCTTTGTATTGCGTGCATGTTTAAACATAATATATTTCTTGTTGACATTATGTATTATACTTATGAATATATCAGTTACTAATTACTTTGCCTTTTATAGACATCGATAATTAAGCTCGAATAAATGATATGTAGGCAATAAAGGTTGCTGTTTCATAATATAAAATAATGCATATTAGTATGAATGGTTTTGTGTCACACATATGGTGATATATCAATACGTACGATTGCGTATATATGTATGTCTATGTGTGTGTATGTGTGTGTGTATGTATGTGTGTGCGTGTTCTGTGTGTGTGTGTGTGTGTGTGTGTGTGTGTTCTCTGCGAAATTAAATTCAGCGAATATAGAAATAGATCGAACTACGTTTTATCCATTATTATATTTACTGATTTTAATTCAACATTAAACTACAAAATGCTTATAGAGCTAACGGTTTTCAAAATCGTATTCAAACAATTTCCTCTGAATTCATCCATAACTTATCTTCATTTTGCACATGTTATTTGCTCTTAAGTAGGCGCTGGCGCAGAGGTAGTGCCCAAAATCTGTAGTATTAATTCGATCCAACTTTGTTGTACATTCATCACTTTTCTTATAACAGAACTTTAAAAGCCTTGGGAATGTAAGCCCTGGGAATGAAATTCGGTTGATGGAAACTCTGCGTGACCAGTTTTTTTCTTATATGCTCGACTTAATTATCTACCCTTCTCAATCCTGCCACGTGATATTTTAGTGCCTTTTGAGGATTCCTTTCTACTGCAAGAATTCGTTGCACGTCTTCAGTCTGGAGATAAGTTCAACTCTTCTTCTACTCAATCTTAAGCGGTGCAAAAATTAAGTTACTTCCTTCCCCCCTCGTTTGACTAACCGATGGGAGTAATTCGTGTAATTTGTGGCCCTAATTAGTGACAGTAACGTGCACCACTTTAGTAGTTATTGACAAATTGCTCAACCTGGTACATAGTTCTATATATAGTTCATCGTACTATTCTAATGATATGCTGATTTGTTGTTTTACGTTTTGCTGATCGAAAGAATGCTGCATTAGCAAAGAAGGTTCTGCCTCATAGGCTTCAGATAAAAAAAATACGCATTGTAGAATCGCCTTCGATAAGCAATAAGCATAGTAATACTTAATTATAGTTAATTAAACAGAACAACGATAGCAATGAGCATATCAAATTTTATCAAGATTGAAATAGAAATATAAAAATAAAGAACAATGCAAATAAAATCTTTATGATAAAGATGATTCTAAATTAAGAATTCCAGTTCAACAATTCTATGTTAAAGTCTCTCAGACAGATTAGAATGTACTTCTGTTACATGATTTACATTAAGCGGTTTACTTTTGAGTATTTTGATGATGATTATTCGTGTTTATGTTTTGGATGTCAATGTTCTATCATTGATTATATTTCTCTATCAACAATCGAATATTTTCTTCTATCTTCCCGTCCAAATATGATAAGCTCCTCCTTGGAGGCACGAGTACGAAAGTAGTATATTGATGATAAAGAATTTACATAATATCAAATGCTTTTCTTCCCGGTGTTTTATTCAATATTGCACAAATTTGTTTTGCATTGTATCTCTTGAACTTCAGTAGGAGTGTAATCGAATCTGCATTTTTAATGCACATTCGGAAAGATAAGGTCATACAAATATATTCATATGAACATACAACCGTAGGTGTTTGCATACTTGCTAAGTAGTCAATATAATATTTGCATAAACAGTTTTTATATAAAAGAATATTGGCATATATATATATATATATATATATATATATATATATATATATATATATATATATATATCAGTATTGCCGGTTTTACAATCATGGTGTTGCGACGTAGATTCCCGGACTGGGCTATAGAAATGAGTTGTAACGTCGCTGGTGGTAAGTTGTATTATCCTTTCCTTTTCCCTTGGACAACACGGGGGCGTGGATTTGGGAGACCAGTATGCATGAACGACTGCTGGTCTTCCACAACGGAACTTATCCGTAGTTGTGCCGCAGTGGGAAACTTTCTAGGTGCAACATTTTTTATATATTTCAAAAAAGAAAACCTGCAATCACGAATGACCGTGAGATTGCACCTAGAAAGTTCCCCTCCGCGGCACAAGTATATGTGTATACACACACACACACACACACACACACACACACACACACACACACACACACACATATATATATATATATATATATGTATGTATATGTATGTATGTATGTATGTATGTATATATCTATGTATGTATATGTATAAGGAAAAAGGTCAAGGTAGAAAATGCTAAAATACTTTTATCTTAAAAAAAATCATTTCAGTACCGGTTTCAGTCATTGAGACTTTTTCAACTGTAAGTATGGAAACCAATTAAATTTTGAAAAAATTAAATGAAAAGTTATTTTAAAAGAATATTTACATAGTATTCAAATAGAAGGAGCATTTTCCTGGTTTCTGCTTCTCTCTGTCTCTCTTGGGAGTGGTATGATAGTAGTAGGATGTTATATGGTCAGGTGCGCTGAAAGTGACTTGTGGGTGGTAGTAGTGATTAAATTCTTGAAATATCTCTTTTGAATCTATTGTTTTTAATATTTGCACAGGTGTTATTCTAAATAGCAGTGGGAATAAAGTAAGGAAGGAAGTGGCAGAGAGGAAGAAGAAAACGAAGAAGAAGAAGAAGAGAAAGAATAATAAAAGAATGCGTGAGTGGTATGATAGTAGTAGGATGTTAAATGGTCAAGTGACCTAAAAGTGATTCGTTGTGGATTATAGTAGTGATTGGGACTGTCTTTAATGAATTATTGGGTTTTTTTTTTTGAATGTAGCATTTTTAATATTTGAATGTCTGCTATTCTAAGGTCGTGGATATGTCATCTGTTGTAGATGCATTCAAAAGGGGTCTGTATTTTGTAATGAAGTACGACTCTTTACTAATTCGTTGGCTACAGGTTGTATCGTCCCTGAATTGGTAGAGGGAAAAATTCTGAAGTTTGGACTTTTGTTATTGGTGCAAATGTCGATGTGTTGGCTGAAATGCTATTTTTCTGTTTTTCAGAGATTGAACAATTTAGAAAGATAGTTAGAAAATTCCTTAAGAATATAGGTCAGAGTTTCACATTCAGTAATAATCCTAGAACAGCTGAATTTTTCGATGTTACATTAAAACTGAATAGCCACATATTCCACTCATACCGCACACTATGCGAAAACATTAATTACATTCATTTTCAATCTAATCACCCTCTGTTTGTCCTCAACTTGATCCTCTATAGCGTATAGTATAGCATATCAACTCTATCAACCAGTATAGAAATATTCGACCAGTACGCAAACTACTACAACGAAGCACTCAGTAGAGCTGGGTATGCTGATAAAGTGAAGTGTAACCCTGACTCTTCCGCGCGGGATAGTAAATACCACGCTACTGTTCTGATTTCGTGACCCACCCTCCAACATCTCTATCTAGAATAAACTCAAGTATTTCCTCCTCAACGGTACTCGGCGAAAATACACCAATATGTATCCTAATCCACCTAAACCCACACCATCTATGGAAAGCCGCTCACAACTTTGAGAGAGGTAACCTGATTCCACTGCACCTACACAATATTCAAAGAAGACTACCGAAATTACTTTTGCAGATTTAGAAAAGCACCGTACCAAATGTAGTATATATGGAAATATTTTAAGTCTCCAGAACGGCAGCCGATGTTATATGCAAGATTAATAATAAAATATTTATCGGCCCACATATCACTCTGTTTAACGTAACCTATAGACAATACCCCAGATAACCCTGAACTTCCTTCTCAAACTGAGGAGGTAACTTTCATCACGTATATCAATATCAGATCAAATTCGCATCCATTGAACAGAACACAATTTTTGTCTGTAGGTTTTGGCACGGTAACCTTCTGAATAAGAACATCACTAGGACTACCCACAACTTTCGTAATCTTACGAACCCTATCACTTCGGTGTGTTTTATGAAGGTAGTAACGGCTCCGATCGCACCTGCCTGAACTGCACACCGCGTGGAAACTTAACTAGAGTGTGTAATTTTAATTACCTCTCCTCGTATTCATTAGATAACAAGTGCCTAATGAACAACATTGTTTCTCAAAGTGTAGTTACCACAAAGCATACTAGCTGCGCCTGCATGGTTGGTAATTGTAATTATTTCAAATGAAATTTACATAATCACAATATGATTTTCAAGGTCGGACGCTAACGCTGCTAGCACATCTTTATCTAAAATAATTTGGAAAGAAAGTATCTTTTATTACAACGTCAAATGGTCGGTCATTCAACGCGCGAAACCATTTTGTGGCTATAATGATAGGTGCTCACTAAGCATTGCGGATATTATTACGATCATATACAGTAAGGTAACATTATTTATAGATTTGATGAGCAGATGAGATGTAAACATAAATTACGCAGTAAATTCCTTCGCTACAAGCCATAATTCCCATTTGACTCTACTAGTTAATCACCGCGCATCTGCAGTTAACGATAACTTCTTGAATAATTTAATTTTCCATCTATAGATAACTCATGAGGAAATTTATACAGGGATTACGTAATCTCCAATTAAACAATTCATGTCACTCACTATTCGTAGTTCCTGAAAATTTCGTAACAAACTGCGCCTTCCTTTGCCTCTAGTCCTATTCTTTAATCTGTAGTGAAAATATTCAGCATTCACCCGAATGTCGCGATTCGGTGGAACGTTGCTCACATGATCAGCGAATCTTACCAATGGAAAGAATAGAATCTCGAAGGAATATTGTCCAATCACGACTACACTTCGAAAAGGCTCTAGTGCCTAATATCAGTTTGGTACCTTTCTTTCTGATCTTCTCAATAGGAATAAAGTGATACACACACATGACCAAGACGCAGAAAGCACAGAGAGAAACCTGGGTTGTAGCAATGGTGACACGGCAGACAACATAGCAAACAAACACAGGCAGCGGCTGAACCAGGCTAAAATCATCGTGACGAAATGTTGACAGAAACACAGAGATAACATTAAGCACACGAACTATTCACAGTAACACAATGATTGTCAGTAATTTTTCTATACTAATTCCGTTCCAGTAGTACCAATCTCTCTCAACATTTATCATAACACTATTTCAATTGCACCAGTTATTAGAAGTTTCAAACTCTCTCAAAATAAATAAAATTTATTCCTAAAAAACTAAACAGATTTCCTCATTTTCTTCTATGCACAACTGTTGACATCCCACGATATAACGAAAAGTCAGCTCTCAAAATTAACAGTCAAATACAGCCTCCGGTAATCACCAATCAGCTTCAACTATTAGTGGGCACTACATTCAACAACCTGAAATCCATTTAACATAACTTAGTGTAATTGTGATGCTCCCTGGTAGGCATTTCACCTAATTTAATTTACTAGTATACCAGAGCCTGGATCCTACATTACTCTTTGATGTTACTACTTCATGGTGTTGTGTGGATCTGGCTACAATTAACACACTTTCCGCACATCTAACTAATCAATTTGATTATTTTCTGAATCCTCTTGATGACACACTAGATCCTAAAGCGTACTAGCCATGTTTAATATTTCGCTTTTCTATAGGCCCAACGATCTTAAACGTAGGTATATGAGCGTGCGTATGAATTTGTATTTCTATAATTATAAAAGGGAGTTCGTTAACTTACGCACTTTTTTTTGTCACACGATTTCTTATTTCAGCCATTACATTTAATTAAATTCCATGTATATTTTGCGTAGGTGTGTGTGTGCGAGTGTGTATATTCAATTATACTTCATATTGTAGCACTAATTTAATATCATGATTGTATTCTACAGTTCTATATTTAAGAGATGAGGAATTATTTACATTATTTACATTATCTACATTTGACGGATATTCGTCCTCATCTTGTTTGTTGTTAACACAACGTTTCGGCTGACATACCCTCCAGCCTTCGTCAGGTGTCTTGGGGAAATTTCGAACCTGGGTTCTCATTCCTATCGATGTTACTATTACTATTATTATATTATTATTATTATTATTATTATTATTAATCAGGTCGCTGCCGTGAATCGAACTCGGAACCTTGGGGTTAGTAGCCCGCGCTCTTAACCACTACGCCATATGCCAGACACCTGACGAAGGCTGGAGGGTATATCAGCTGAAACGTTGTGTTAACAACAAACAAGATGAGGACGAATATCCGTCAAATGTAATTAATGTAAATGATTGTATTCGTTTGTAAATATTTATTCTCAAGTGTTTTTGTACTTGTAGCTATGTTCTATACCTTTACTGTCATGAAGATTACACACTGGTATATGAGAATATGTGCATATCTAAGAATATATATATATATATATATATATATATATATATATATATAGGAGGCGTAGAAGTGGCTGTGTGGTAAGTAGCTTACTTACGAACCACATAGTTCTGGGTTCAGTCCCACTGCGTGGAACCTTGGGCAAGTGTCTTCTACTATAGCCTCGGGCCCACCAAAGCCTTGTGAGTGGATTTGGTAGACGGAAACTGAAAGAAAAACGTCGTATATATGTATACGTGTGTGTATGTTTGTGTGTCTGTGTTTGTTCCCCAACATCGATTGGCAACACATGCTGGTGTGTTTACGTCGCCGTAATCTAGAGGTTCGGCAAAATTAACCGATAGAATAAGTACTAGGCTTACAAAGAATAAGTCCTTGGGTCGAATTGGTCGACTAAAGGCGGTGCTCCAGCATGGCCGCAATCAAATGACTGAAACAAGTAAAATAGTATATATATGATTGACCGTTGACTAAACACTATTCAATTTTTTTTCTCCGTGTTTTTCTCCTTGTCTCCGTATTCTTTCTGTTGAAGAGCGTAGCTCGAAACGTCAAAGACTTTCCGTATTCCCGAGCGTCATACTAATATATACTTTTGTTATTTACACCACCTGTCTTCGTCTGTTGTTATTATTTGTATATTCTCCCATATATATATATATATATATATATATATATATATATATATATATATATATATATATATATATATATATATATATATATATATATTTATATATATAAATATATATATATATATATATATATATGTATATATATATATATATATATATATATATATATATATATATATATATATATATAATATTTCCACACAAAATGGGTGCTGAAAAGTTCTCGGCATTAAAATCGTAGCGAAAGGCCTGGTTCATGGCCCAAATTTCAGAGCTCTTTTACACATGTTAGAAAAACCGAAGGACATTAACTGTGTATTAATGCCTCACGCCATCGAGGGACTAAATAAGTCAAAAAACTACCAAAAATAAGCAACATATTTACCGAAAGCGAGGGAATGCAGCTTTTCAAAATTTATATCTTAAAAACATTTAACTCAACGATAGACCACTGGTTTCTCAACCAAATACAGAAAAAACTGTGAAGTAACCTGTATTCTTTTGTTCGTCAGTACACGTATGGTCAAGATATATAAAAAATAAACAAGAATCAACCTACCACGATGTAGCCATCACAGTATCTATGGAGAAACGATGAATTCTTTCATTACGAAATTTTTCGTTATTTTTTCATTATGAGGTTTTTTCACGCTGACTACTTGATAAATTCTTATTATATCATACATATATATATAGTTTTAGGGATTTTGTCCCTAATCATATTATTATTATATATATATATATATATATATATATATATATATATATATAGGTAACGACATAAGTGTAAAATAAGGTGGGAAAAAAGTAGTCGAATACCCAAGGGTGCGGAAATGTTCCTGGCTTTGGATAGAAGAAAATACAGGTGGATCAGTTAATTATGATTTTATTCAACATATTCCGTTCTCAGGTTCAACCACGTATTGCAGCGGTCCTTCGGTTTTTCTAACATGTGTAAAAGAGCTCTGAAATTTGGGCCATGAACCAGGCCTTTCGCTACGATTTTAATGCCGAGAACTTTTCAGCACCCATTTTGTGTGGAAATATTTATATATATATATATATATATATATATATACATTAATAAACACACACACACACATATATATAATATTTAAAATAATATATATACAAACGTATATGTACATACATCGATACGTATATATATATATATATATATATATATATATATATATATATATATATATATATATATATATATATATATATATATTTATAAGTGAGTAAATAGTGGGGTTGTGATTTATATATATGTATGTATGTTTGTATGTATGTAAAAATACATATGTATGGACATACGTATTTATATTTGATTACATGTTTTTTTTATGTGTGCGTTTTGTTAAAGATATATACTGAGTGCATCTACTCAGATTTTTGTGGGGACTAGTGTATTCATGTGTATTCACATTTCATTTCATACACATAACCTAATGCCGTTACCTTATTTTTTCTTTTTACATTTTCCACTTTGTTCATCTTCCATATTTTTCCTCGGACGATCCTTCATGACTCATTTATTTATCCCAAACAATTAACATCCCATCCTTGGCGCGCCGGTTGCCCATTATTGGCACCAGGTATACACTAATGAGATTATTATCAACTGCAGCCACTACAATAATTTGAGTTTGCTGATACCGTAAGGAAACTACTATGTATCTAGCTAAGGTAATTGGTTAGTAGGGCACGCCATTAGTTGTTCACTGATTCCAATCTCCATTCATATTCTGTTTGCTAGTCAGGCTCTATTACAGCGGACTACTCTCAATTAAACAGTAGTATGTACCTGATGTAAAAGACACCAGGCAGCGACAATACATTCGTAATGTTACTTAAAATGCACCATGGTTTTCCTGGCGCAGGCTGGAACATTAGGACGTCATTTCTATCTTGAAATGTATACATACATACATACTTACATAATACATATATGCATACATACATACACGCATACATACATACATGCATGCATACATACATAGATACATACACACATTCAAACATAAGAGCAACAACATTTTCAGTGTTTTAGAACTACTGTACTGTTACTGTGGCTGTACAAGTGTCTCATGCGACCAAAAGAAGCTTGGAGGAGAAGCAGGCTTCATACCAACAAAAAGCAATGCCTGGGTACATATCCTGTAAATTAGAGAGCAGCAACATATTTGTCAAGAAGAATAGCTTCACCTGGACATTTATACCTATCATCATAGTTGCATCACGTTATGTAACAACACATTTTCATAAAAACAAAGAAACATTTGGTTTCACAGAGCAAAAGTAAAAAAAAAGAAATGATGCGGATTCTCCTAATGCAATCTATTAGTTGCACATTGCAGATTTGTAAAACATTCAAGAAATTCTCTCTGTGACATTCTTATGTGAATAGATGTACATACTTGGGTGTAGGTACCGACAGTCCATCCAAACATACCAACTCAACCACATATTTACAAACACCGTGAAATTTGTTAACTCAAAAAGTCTTGTTGCTATGTTAACAACCGGCTTGAACTCTCTCAAGAAGAACTTGATTAAAGTCACAGAAATATCATACATACATGTGAAAATACGTATATACATACAGGGAGAAACAGAGGCGCTGAGAAGCAAAGACAGATAGGAAGATAGTCAGAATTAAGCGGAATAAGAGATTGAAGCGTTTGAACTCTATGACAGCAAGCAATCTCCGATCATTTGGCTGAAACTCATTAAGAAACTTTTCTCCTCCAAATCTTCTTTTGTTTTATATTTCAAGTAAAGTATATTATGAACTGTTTACTAAATAAATGCTTCTTTTATGTACAATATTTTATGTGTACTAGTGTTCTTTTTCTATCTTAGTTTCTCATTTTGTTAGAAGAACTGTGTGGATAAAGTGGTTGAACATAAAGAAGCATGTCCCACCCCTGAACAGCTGCAGAGAAGCAATAAAATTTCCGATTATCGAAAAGCATTATTTAACAGAAATAATAAAAGAAAGAATATACAAATCCGAAAATAATAGCAAATTAAAATTTCAAGCCTCCTTTCTGACGAAAACAAATTATGAAAAAAGTAAACCATGTAGCAAGATTAAAAGAAAAAAGAAAAGAAAATAATGAGAAGACAGAGAAGACAGAATAGGAAAAAAAACATCTTAAATTGAGTATGAAAATTACATTCACAGAATTTTAAATCAATTTAAATTGAGAGTGTAAGAGGCATAAAGGGAGACACACAGACAATCAGAGATAGAGAAGCAGACAAAGAGTGGAGCAAAGAGAGAAAAAAAAGATGAGTCAAGGAGAGAAACTCAGTTTTAAATATTAAGTTGATATAGATTTTTAAGAGTTCGTATTTATTTTGATTATCATGTAAGTTTAAGAAAAATTTATAAAAGATATTGTTGAAATTGCTAGTATGAATTTATTCACTAGTAAATCATTGTGCAGGTTGCTGAAATATGCTTCAATTAATTTAATGGAATTGCATTAATTTACGTAGCAGATAATGAGCGCCGAGACACGGTTGTAGATTAACGAAGTTCACTTTACAATTATTTGGTTACTGGATCGGATCCACTGAGCTGAAAATTAGACTAATACGTCCTGTCATAGATTCATGTTTAATAATTAGCTTATAAATGGTTTTTGAGAGACAGAAACTATGCCATTCATATATGTATAAGTCTTTATATAGTTCATGGATATACATCGTGAAAGGGAATGTATGCAAACATACATACATTCATACATACATATATATATTTATATATATGGGTGTGCGTGTGTGTGAGTACATATATGTATGTATATATATATATATATATATATATATATATATATATATATATATATATATATATATATATATATATATACCGGAGTAAGCACATAAATGTGCAACAAGGTGGAAAAAAGAGTACTCAAATGCTAGAGGTAGACTAATATGCTCTAACAAAACTGTCCGATGAACGGGAACGTGAAACTCCAAGTAACAGTTTTTTATAACAGTTATATTTCTGCTGTTTTTAAATAAAGAGAAAAGACAGAAAGGTCTAAGTGGAGCACACATCAAGGCTTTAATTTACTTGTTCGGCTATCTGACACAGTATTTGCTATAAACAGCCTTTTAATATCAGCGACACTTATAAATTTGATTTTGCTGTAACAAAAATACAATTACCTATTAGCAAAAAATAATATAACTTTATACATCTACAAACATTGCACGTTCAGGTATTTTATTTGGACATTATTAGATAATTTAGCTCTCTCTATATAAAATAATAATATGCGTATGTTTGCATATACATGCGTTATCAGGCAATTCAAAATTGTCAATATCACTAACAGAACTGAGGTTTCTTGAACTAATATACTTGGCAGTGGCTTACAATATTACGCTGAGTCAAGAAATCTTCAAAAATACGTTCATAGAATTTTCTTATTTTCACCTTCATGAAAAGATCCATGAAGCAATGAAACTTACAAGTGCATAGAAGGTTAATTTTGTACACTCTTTTCTTCACTTCATGTATGTATTTTTTTCTTTTCTGGTTTCTTCTGTCGAGTACCTATTGGCAGGTAAATAATTGCTTTATGCTTTTAGATTCAGTTTAACAACGGATTGTACTACATTGTTAAAGTTTTTGCTTGTTATATTTATATTCGATCTATTTCTCAGTTTTTACATAATAGCGCACATAAGCGTGGGTGTGCGCGCGCACACGAATACACACACACACAATCACATAAGTATACATATTTTTAAATGCTTGTGTGAATTCCGAATGTATGAACATTTTAAAACTCGCTTGATGATATTGTTATTTCCATTGTCGAATTTAAAATGTTATGCAGAGAAGATTGGGAGACCCATGGTAATTGCAAGTTATTGGTTAGAACATATACATATATATATATATATATATATATATATATATATATATAGATAGATAGATAGATAGATAGATAGATAGATAGATAGATAGATATATTTATGTCACCGCTCGACTGAAACAGCTGTAAGTCATTATCCCATTTTCTGTCACTATATGTCTTTTTTTAATTACTGATGTGACATTTTATGGAGTAAATACATGTTTGGAGTAAATACGGATTTTATTGACTAGGAGAAAACGTGTGAAATCATTAGTTTAATTACTTGAAATTTGATGCAAATAGATTCCCAGTGTTGGCTGAAGGGGTTTTAGATTGTCTATCTTAGAACATATAATAAAACATAATGTTTAACCTCATTTGTGAGGTCAAAGTTACAAGAACGAAATTCTGCTAACCAATTTGATACTGTCTGTAATAACATTAGAACGAAATACTCCATTAATATTCCATGCTCTCTGTGATGCTGTATTTCCAAGAAAGAACTCATATTTCAAAAGTGTACGAATTTCCGTCTTATCCAACTCTAAACAAAAATAGCAAAAAATGATTTATAAATATTTTATAAAGCGCAAAATAAGTTAGAATAAAGAAATAGATGCGTCAGCTTTCTAACCAAAAATAAAGATTGTCAAAATAAAATAATGGCGCAAAATGAGCATCTGTCAAAGTTTACCATATACACTTACAACAAATTTCATACTTGACGACCTAATAATTTCTCAATTCTCCCTAAGTGTAGATTAATCCATCCTACAATTAGGATTTCGGCAAAGTTACGATCGGTACCGTTATTATGTTGATACACCACATAAAATCTAGTTTGTAATAAATTATTTAATTATGTAGATGTAACCTTTGTACAGTTATTCCTCTGTCACTAATGCTTTACAAGCTCTATCCATCACTAATCTCATTGTACTCATTTCTAATCCTTCTGCAGACTCTGTGTGTCTAATGTTTAACGTAAATAGAGTGAGTATTCGTAAAAAAGATTATTGGAGATAGATTGTTTGGAGTAAATACGGATCTTATTGACTAGGAGAAAACGTGTCAAATCATTAGTTTAATTAATTTAAATTTGATGTAAAATAGATTCCCTATGTTGGCTGAAGAGATTTTAGATTGTTTATCTTAGAACATATAATAAAACATAATGTTGATAGGTTTAGAAATTTATTGTTTCAACGTTTAGTAATTTTGTATGAAAAACTGTATTTGGAAACGATATTAGATTCAATAAAATACATATATCTGTATAATATGACCATTGAATGGTAATTCATATAACCAAAATTTGGAATTATCCATCAAACATTCTCCTAAATTTAGTATCTTATGTTGGAAGAGATATATGATCTCTATTTTGAGTTGTAAATGCTTTTTAAAAAGCTTCACATTTCTATTGCGAAACAAATTTAGGTACGACAGAATATATGAGGGCAATAACACGTAAACAAAGAAAAGGAAATAGAAAAATGCTTTAGTATTATCTATTTTGTTGCTTGAATTTTCGTGGAAATATAGCTAAGGAGTTTCTTTAAGTATTATCAATTCATTTGATAATAGGTATGATAAGGTCTTTTATAGAAATGATTCTTAATGTCATTGCAAAATTTTTTACTGTGACCTAGTACAGAAGCAATCCATCATTTGAAAATGTAGGAACACTTACAACTGCCAACTTGATACAAAGGACGTTGCTAGTTACTTGGCAAGATGTATGAAGGTAGTACTGGAAATGTTTGCAATCGAAATTTTACATTGTCGCGTTAGAAATGTACACAATACGACAGTTTACTGGTATAGGCATTCGATAGTTTACACAAAGAGAAAATTCCCTGACAATTTTTCGAAACATATTTGGAAATGAGGGCAGAATAGAGTCGTCTTATTCTATTTTAATTTTCAGTGCCATGAACATAATTTAGAACATAGGCAATCATTCCTTGCCACAATTCTCTCTTCTTTGACTTCTGCAACAGTCCAACGTCCTGATGCCGCTTTCTTCCAACCAGTTACTCAAGCTTGGCATTCATTTCATCCTTCTCCTTTCTCTGTTTCTTTTTCATTCAATCTTTCCGTAGTGCTGACAAGATCTACATACTCAAAATAGTATAACATCGAGAGAAACACTACTCTGAGGCTATAGTAGAAGACACTACTATAGCCTGAGGCTATAGTAGAAGACACTTACCCTACATGACACCCAGTGGGACTGAACCCGGAACCATGTGGTTGGTAAGCAAGCTACATACTACACAGCCACTTCTCTAACTACTGCTGATTATTAATTGCTTTCAAATTTTGGCAGAAGGCCAGCAAGTTCTGGGCAGCGGGATAAGGCGATTACATCAACTCCAATGCTCAACTGATACTTATTTAGTTGAGACCGAAATGATAAAAGGCAAAATGACTTCGGTGAAATTTGATCGCAAAACGTTAAGACGGAAGAAAGGCCGCTACGTATTTTGCCGGTTGTACTAACGATTCTGCCAATTCGCTGCCATGCTACCGATTATTAATTAAGAACTTACATATTGCATTCCATTTTCCTTTTTGACTCACCAAACTTATACATATACATACACATTCAAACATACATACATACACACATACATACATACACACACACACACACATATGTATATATATATATATATATATATATATATATATATATATATATACATATATATATAAATAAATAACGAAAACAGGTATACGCAATATAAAACCAAAAACAAAAAAATTCAGTTGCCACTAGTTGTAACTGAGGGGCGGTTAGCTCACTCGTCAGTATATTTTTTTCAGGGTTTTTGACTCTTATTTCTAGCAACATAGGTGCTACCAGGCATTTTCAGTTACAATTAGTGACAATTGTATATCTATATATGTGTGTTTATATGTGTGTGTGTGTATGTGTGTGTGTGTGTATGTGTGTGTGTGTGTATGTGAGATGTTTTTGAGTGCGTTCGTACTTATTACGGCGACCACTATATATTCCCATCTTCCAGATTAATTGTTAAGCGATGGATATTAGTCTGGTAGCCCTATAGCGTCGGGTTGGTACAGTAATAACGACAAATTTTGGAAGGAAATTCCTAAATTCTTTAATACATTGCTGCGTACGTCTCTACATTTTACTTCTTTTTATGTGTGTGTGTTTTGGCTGCATTCCTCATCCATATATATATATAACATTGATAACTTTGAACGGTTTCGGCCAGTATACACCCAAGCCACATAATAGTACCACCTGGTGAAGTCTTTTAGTCATATATGGGGTAGCATGGCCCACTCTAGCAAAGAGTTATTATTGTTGGAGACATATCCGGGTTTAGGAGGTTGGCCCGGAATTTTTTGAAGAAATTTGTCCAGTGAACGTTTGGATTTTATGGGATCCGTTTCCGTTTTGACCTATTTTGATATGGTATTAAAGAGAGCTGGACAGGTTGCGGTAAAGTAGTTGCGATGTGACGTAATGTGTCCTGAGTTCGATTTTTGTAGTGGGCAGATAGCACGGGGGTCAAGTTTGGGATGGATTTTAAAATTTATGCCAACATCATTTGTGCAATATTGATGGAATACTTTCCAGTTCACACAAATGTAGCATTCCCGGCGGCGTTACAGAGAGTAGAAATTGAGAATTTTTAGTCGACCCCGAGAGTCAATGCCTCTCTTGCTCACAATCTTTCTTGTTATTGACCTCTGAAGAGCTTCCTCTTTGTATGGGGAGACCACAGTGGGCAACAGTACTCAATTTGGGGTCGGTTAAAAGAAGAGTAGAAAAGGATGATGGTGTGCGCATCTCTTGACCGGAAAGTTCTCAGAATCCAGGAGCACATCTTGCGGGTCAAGTCAACCTTGCTCTTTACGTGGGAATATATATATATATATATATATATATATATATATATATATATATATATATATATATATATATATATATATATATATATATATGTATGTATAGATAGATAGAGAGATATATATAAATGTATGCATGTATATACATATGTGTATATATATGTATATATATAATAGATCACTAGCCACTAATTGTTTTTCTTTTTTCTTTCCATGATTATTTCTGTGTTTCTTTTTGTCGAAGAGCGAAGGTTCGAAACGTAAAAGACTTTCTTCCTACTCAAGCGCTAAACCAATACATCTATTTTTTGTTTACACACCCGTCTTCGTCTTTTATTTTTTTGTAAATTCTCACTATATATATATTTATATGTATATATATGTGTGTCTCTTTGTATTGTTTTTGGGTGTGTTTGTGTGCTGTGTGTGTGTGTGCTTGTGTATGTGTGTGAGTGCGTAGTTATGCTTTTGTGTGTATCTATTTGAGTTCGAATACTAAAAAATTAAAATGAATTTAAATATCTGCTGCATTGCTGTTAATAATCAACTTTCATGTCATGATGATATACATATCTTGATAGATCTATATCTATTCAATTAATTTTAATAGCAGTCATATAGAGTGACGAGTTACCGTCTGCAGGCAAGTAGATCATTTTTGATAAAACATTAGCTAGATTTTTATCAATCAATCAATTAAGCAATTTGCCGAACGTGTCAATTGACAAATCGAAGTTTCATGAATTAATATAATACTATTCATCATCACACCAATAATAATAATAATAATAATAATAATAATAATAATAATAATAATAATAATAATAATAATATCATTTAATTTTGTTGATGTTAATTTCATTGCAGTATTTTTGCAAACTTTGTGAGTCACGACATTTGTCAAGTTATTAAAACTAATAATAATGTATAAGACTAAGGAAAGAATAAATTTAATTATCATGTCATTTCTCTAAATAGCGCTCATCTTAATTATTTGTACATATTCCATGAATTGTGATCTGT
>NC_142928.1:76465684-76505684 GCF_046866305.1 Octopus bimaculoides | reverse complement strand
CACACACACACACATATATATAGGCTATATTCCATCGTATTAAAAAACTTGCCTTAAGGAGAGACAAAATTTATGTAATCAATCTATAGTTATAATTTACACCATATATGGTGCTATAACCCACTTTATACATTTCTTTAGAACTCTTTTAAACTTTTAAATCCATCACTAGAATTTCACACTGCCGCTGATGTATCTTACAACTTCTAATTCCTAAGTCAACGCGTTTAATCTTAAATTTTATATGAATTTTAATCGATACATCAACCTTTACACAGCGGTGAGTTGGCAGAAACTTTAGCACGCCGGGCGAAATGTCTAGTGGTATTTCGTCTGTTTTTACGTTCTGAGTTCAAATTCCGTCGAGGTCGACTTTGCCTTTCATCTTTTCGGAGTCGATAAATTAAATAACATAAATTGTGCATAGAGTAGAAAAGATAAATCAGCCTTTAGGTATTTATCCTTTTCACGTATATGTTTACCCTATGTAATTCTTATTTCTATTTTAAATAAACTATTGATATGTTTCTTGTCTAGCTATAATTATTGTGTAATATGTATTTATTATGTAAATGTAAATCATAACTACAGAATGATTACATAAATTTCGTATTTTCTTAAACCAAATTATATAATGTCTCTCTCTCTCTCTCTCTCTCTATATATATATATATATATATGATGCCGGGATTGAATTTATAAAAGTTTAATACATCGCTACGCACGTTTCCACAGACCAGATGATTTTGACATCAGAGTCAACAAACCCCACTATATAGTAGTTGATCACCTGGCATGATCAGAATTTAATGAAGAGTCAGGTCTTGATTGAAATAGAACGAAGAGACGTTCTACTATCATTAAATCTGTTGAATGAATGACCATCCTTAAAATCTTCAGGATGAATAGCAAAAACATCCAAGACCACCACAAAAACCATCATCTCCATATTACTATCATTCCTCCCTTTGCTACCATCCCACCCCCACGCATGTACACATAGAAATACTCACATACCTAGATTGTCCTTCATGCTGGCAGGAAGGGATAAATATTCGTCTATGATTCATCAAATTATTGAGACTGTCAGGTCACAGCTTTGCTGGGACATATTTTATCAGTATCATAGAAAATGGAATGACCAGTCCTCTCTGTTTATGATCCCCAACGAAGCAATATTCACAGCGAAAATGTACTAAAACGAAGTCCTGACCAGATAAGCAAAAATCATCTCAAACTAAGAGAATTCATTGGTATGATACCTGTGTACTTGTGTTGAGAACAATAATACTACTCATACTACGAGCAAGAGAGAAGAACACGAAAATGAATTTTATATATACATATATATATATATATATATATATATATATATATATATATATATATATATATATATATATATATATATATATATATATATGCTGCATGTATGTGTTTTTTTTTTATTTGTTTAGGTAACATTACGGGTATGCAAATAAAGCTCCAGTTTCATTATGCCGGCTGCCGTTTAATGATACTGACTAGTGAGTCAGATTTTCGGGGCTGTATCATGGTAATACCGATATAATGTGAGATGAATATAATTATAATATCAGGATGGAATTTATGAATATTTGATACATCGCTACGTCCGCTTCCACAGACCTGATGATTTTGACATCAGAGTCGGTGTCCTTGTGGATATGTGTGTGTGTGTGTGTGTATGTGTGTGTGTGCGTGTGTGTATGTGTGTGCGTGTGTGTGTGTGTGTGCATGTATGTAATATATATATATATATATATATATATTGATATATCTATGAATATATGTGTGTGTGAGTGTGCGTGTATGTGTGTGTATTTATGCATGTATGTATAAGTTTTTCTAAATTTATTAACTTAATCATTTTAATATTTGTGAAAACGATATTATCATTTCATAGCGCTAAGGCGGCGATCTGGCAAGAACTTGAGCTCGCGTGGTATTTCGTTCGTTCTTACGTTCTAAGTTCAAATTCTGCCGAGGTGGACTTTGCCTTTAACTCTTTTAGCGTCGATATATTAAGTACCAGTGAAACACTTGAGTTGATGCAATTACCGGCCTTGTGCCAAAATCTGAAACTATCATTTTATAAGGTTTATAGTAAAGAGTACGATTGAATGAATGGTGGCGAAAAGATTATTGAGAGAGTACTGAGGCTAGAACGAAAACACTGTTGGATATCTTGTGTTCCCATTTTGATATTTATTTGGTGGCTGTGGCGATGCATAGAGTGTTTATATATGTCGTCGCGCGCTTGCTTCAGTGCCTGTATACGCGTGTGTCTCTGCATAAACCGGTAAATGTTGTTGCCAGAAATATAGTTTGCCAGAAGGAGAAAAATAGAATTGAATGCAACACATAGAGAGGAGAAACAAGAGTAATATATTGAGCGAAGTGATACAGAAAATATTGCACAAGATACAGTACGAAGCGGAAAATGCGGAGGATAAAAAAATATATATACACATATAAAGTAGGACGAATATCTTTAAGCAGATACAAAAACATTTACACACATACGCACACACACACAAACACACACAAGCGCAAACATGCACAAATTATACTGATGCGTATATGTGCGTGTACGTGTGCGTAATATGTGCATAAGTGTGCAGGATTTCAGAAAAACAAAGATGGAGAAACAGATATAATGCATAATAGAGAAAAGCAAGCAATTAATGGATTCAGCGATAGGAGAACGGTAAGAAGAAAGACAGAAAGAGGAATGACAGCAAGGGATTCAGTGAGCTAAACATGACTGACATAGAAATATATATATATATATATATATATATATATATATATATATATATATATATATATATATATATATATATATATATATATATATACAGAAACACAAGCTGGAGACTAGTAGAATATACAGGCATAGTCAAGAGATCAGTCATATGTCTGAGTTTTTTTATTATGAAGAAATTTTCGATATGGGTGAAACAGAAGGTGGATAGACAGCATTTAAATTGAAAGTATGACATTTTATGAAAACCTTTAATATACATGTATGTGTACATACATATGTGTACATACTGAAAATTGAGAATAGAATAATATTAGGAAGAAATGACGACGACGAAGGAGAGGAATATGTAAAAGAAAAGGAAGGGGTGGAGGAGGGGAGGAGGGGACGGGGAGGGGGAGAAGGGGGAGGGGACGGGGAGGAGAAGGGGAGGAGAAGGGGGATGAGGATGAGGAGAGGAGGAGGAGGCAGAGGAGGTGGAGGAGGCGGAGGAGGCGGATGAGGAAGGGAGGAGGGGAGGATGGGAGGGAATGGGGAGGGATGTAGAGGGAGGAGGAGTGGATGAGGAGGGGGAGGGATGACAAGAGGAGGGGGAGGAGGAGGAGGAGGAGGGGAGGAGGAGGGGAGGAGGAGGGGAGGAGGAGGGGAGGAGGGGAGAAGGAGGGGAGGAGGGGAGGAGGAGGGGAGGAGGGGAGGAGCGGGAGAGGAGGGGGAGGAGGGGAGGAGGATAACAATAATGACGATGACGTCAATAATGATGATATTGATGTAAAGAGAGATATACGTAGATGAAATAATGCAATATTACGGAGGAAATATGACATCGTTAAGATGACTTGAATGCAAAATAATAAAATTAATTATGTATAGCTCATTTTCTCAATCTGTTAATAAAATATTAATAAGCACAAAATTAGTTTTTAAACCGAAAGCTTGCTTCAATCCTTATTTTAACATTAACAAATATGTTGATTGTTGCAAACCGTTAATATGTTTGAGATATAACAACGCAAATGCTCAGGTGTTTATCGCATATTTATTTATTTATTTATTTATTTATGTGTTTCAGCCAAGTGGCTGCGGTCATGCTGGTGCACCACCGTGATGTATGTATGTATTTATATAAAAAATATGTAGATATATATGCACATATAGAAATATATGTATATATATATATATATATATATATATATATATATATATATGGGGGGGTATACAGGGTGACTCAAAATTCGTCAAACGTAAGAACAATTTATTTTTTAAGAAGAAACAGTTTTTTTTCTTTAACTCTTTCTTATAAAAAACGTTTTCTCTATGTATGGTGACTTTTGAATCACACTGTATATGTATATCTATGTATGCATATATATATATATATATATATATATATATATATATATATATATATATATATATATATATATATATATATATATATACATACATATATATATATATATATATATATATATATATATATATATATATATATATATATATATATATATATATATATATATATATATACACATATGTATATATTATGTATATATGTATATATATATTTATTTATACATAATATATATATATATATATATATATAAGTCAGTAAATAGTGGGGTTGTGTTAACCGCACGTGGAGAAATAATAGGAAAATGAAAAAAAGCCAGAATGCTGAACTGGAAGCATAATTTAATAAAGATTTTTTCTAACCGGTTTTCATTGCGAGGAAGCAAATTATCAAGAAGAAGGAGAATGAAAATGTTCTTTTACAAAAAAGTACAAAATGAAGAAACTAATATATAAAACAATAATATATAAAAAAATAAATATACCCATACATTATATTGTCTTTGAGCTTTTGTAGTTCAATAGTAGTTCATGTATAAATTGGTAGGAAAAATAAGGATGCATGAGGGTTGAGAGTTTTGTTAGGTTTAAAAAAAGGGTTAAAAGTTTGTGTTAAGCAGGAAATGTGGTGTTAAAACAGGAAGTGTGTGTAAGGGGAGACAAGTGTTTTTAGTTGGAGTTATGAACTCTTTTTTTCCCAAACAGGAAGTTTGTGTCTGTTCATAGAGGAATAAGGTCACTGAGGGGTGTGTGTGTTAAGAAATGTCTGGAATTTCTCTATGAAAAGATTATATATATACATATATATATATATATATATATATATATATATATATATATATATATATATATATATATATATATATATATATATATATATATATACACGTTGACACATGTATGTGTCAACGTGTAGGATACATATATTAATATAATATAGATAATGTGTATAGATATATACATATACATATATATCTTGTGTGTGTGTGTGTGTGTGCGTGTGTGTGTGTGTGATATATGCATCTATATACACTGAAAAGACACGCATACGGGTACGATTGAATATACTTCGCAATTATACTGAAATATTTTAGTGAAAATAATCACATGTAAAGCGATAACTCATATTTCCATACATGTGTTTTGGCATCTACGTTTGCATTTGCATGCGTAAATGTGAGTGTGCATGAGCGATAGTGTAAGAGCGTAATATCTTATATGGACAGTACTTATATGTGAGCATAATATATTTCTCAAATCTTTGCTCTGGGAATTTTATTAGTTTTCATTGATATGCTACCATAAACGATAGAAATAGTTTAATAACGGCACCAGTGTCCTATATTATCTAGATTCTTTCAATATTCTAAGGAAAAATACAGCAGAGTTTGATTAACCCATGCCACCATAATGAAGCATAAGAGAACTTTCAAATAGGAAATATGTTGAATACAATAATTCTTGCGACTTTAGAATTTTTATTAAGACGCAGGTATGAGTACGTGGCTAAGAAGCTCGCTTTGAAATCTCGTTTTTGTCGGCTTAGACCCACTGCGCAGCATCTCAGAAATTGTTATATACCAAAGCATCCTGGGAGAATTTTGTAGACGGAAACAAAGTTGAAAACCGCTGCATATGAAATGCAGGCGACTGACCGGATGGATTCTTAGGACTTTTAGAACAAGAGATCAGGAAACCATGATGGTCCTCTGGAGGACACTTGTCCTAAGCCACTTTGACTATTGCTCTCAGCTATGGTCACCAACCAGTGTCAAATTAATCTCAGAACTTGAGGCAATCCAACGAAGCTACATGAAGAAGTTAGCCTCTATGCAGCATATAAGCTATTGGGAAAGACTCAAGAGATTAAGACCCTATTCCTTAGAGCGTAGGCGAGAAAGATAAGCTATAATATACATCTGGAAGATCCTCAAAGGAACTGTCCCAAACTTTGTCATCGAAAGTTACACAAATTAAAGAACTAGACGCCTTTGCATAGTGCCAAGGACTCCAAATTTGCCAACAAGATGTAGGACAAGATATTGCAATAGCCTGGGCTTCAGAGGTCCACAGCTCTTCAATATCCTCCCGAAGGACCTGAGAGACCTGCATGGGGTAGATGTAGGTGTCTTCAAGATGAGGTTGGACCTCTTCCTGTCAGGTGTCCCAGATGAACTAACTTTGCGGCAAGAGGTGCAGATGAGGGCAGTTGCATCAAGCGCTCTCATGCAGCGAATGTCAATTCCTGAAGTAAAATTCGTGAAGTAAAATTGTGTAGCAACACCAAATGGCAGTGCCCCAGCATGGCCACACCTCATGAGCTGAAACTAGATAAAATGAAAATGAAAATGATATATATATATATATATATATATATATATATATATATATATATATATATATATATATATATATATATATATATATATATATATATATATATATATATATATATATATATATATATATATATATATATATATATATATATATATATATATATATATATATATATATATATATATATATATATATATGTATATGTGTGTAAGAGAGTCTTTTTGCTTGTGTTTGCCCACTACTTTCACCACCGCTTGATAATCGGTGTTGCTTTGTTTGCAACACAGCGACTTAGTGGATCAGTACTAGACAACGATAAAATATGCACTAAACCTAACCTAACAAAAGAAAATAAGTACTGTTTTCAATTTGTTCGACTAAGACCTTGAATGTGGTGCACCAGCATGGACGCAGTTCCATGTCTGAAACAAGTAAAAGAGAACAAACTGCAAGCAGCTGTAGTGAGAAGTGGTTTGATATACTTCATCGAAAATAATACATGATGTGTCCTTTTACTTTATAATTTTCAATCATTTAAGGCGGCGAGCTGGCAGAAACGTTAGCACGCCGGGCGAAAAACTTAGCGGTATTTCGTCTGCCATTACGTTCTGAGTTCAAAATCCGCCGAGATCGACTTTGCTTTTTATCTTTTCGGGGTCGATAAATTAAGTACAAGTTACGCACTTGGGTCGATGTAATCGACTTAATCCTTTTGTCTGTCCTTGTTCGTCTCCTCTATGTTTAGCCCCTTGTGGGCAATAAAGAAATAAGAAACGTTAGCACGCCGGACGAAATGCTTAGCGGTATTTCGTCTGTTTTTACGTTCTGAATTCAAATTCCGCGAGGGCGACTTTGCCTTTCATCCTTTCGGGGTCGATTAATTAATTACCAGTTGCGTGACGGGGTCGATAAATTAATTACCAGTTGCGTAACGGGGTCGATCTAATCGACTGCTACTCCTCCCCATCAAAAACAAAAACAAAAAAAAAATTCAGGCCTTGTGCCTAGATTAGAAAAGAAGTTTCAATCATTTACGTGTCGTCTTTATATTCTCCATTCGTCATTATATATTGAACGGGTAAATCCTGTATCAATGTCACCATCATCAAAACATAACGTGGTGGGACATTTTAGTATCAAAGTTATAAATGATTTTTATACCTTCCTACAGAAATATAGAAAATTCCAAGAACGGTTAGACTCAGAATAAATGAAGCATGATCACTCTTTCTTCATTGAAAACCTGAAATTAATTATTTGGACTTTGATTTCTCTACAATTTAAAGCAAGTTGTGTTGATATACGGAGACTTTTCAATGCACTATATTGATTTCTGTCGAGTGCTGGGGTTGTAGCTTTTCAAAAGAAATCAATCATAATTAAGACGTTGAATATAGAAGGAAATTCTGTATATTGTTGGGTCTCTTTCCCCAACTCTTTCTCTCTCTCTCTCTCTGTGGTATAGCTTTCTGATATATATAAAAATGACTTATATGTAGTTATAAGGTTACGTAGTAGACATACGAGCATGGCAAATTTAAATATTTCACCGTAGTTTGAAAAAAGGGACGAACATCCGCAATTGATTTTCGACTCTAGCTGTCGTCGCATCTATGATGTCTACATGACTTAACCAAGCTCAAAGTCAGTCAAAGCGTCTATATACACAATCCAGTGGGTTCAGAGAAATGGAGCCACTAACTCGCATACTATGTTTAACACGTTCTTAGCATTCTCGGCCTGTCAACAGAGATCCGAGTATTTAGGTATGTTATATGTACATGCGTGGAGGCGCGTGGCTTAGTGGTTAGTGGTTATCAGCATCATGATGGTAAGATTGAGTTTTCGATTCCTGGACCGGACGACGCGTTGTGTTCTTGAGGAAAACACTTCATTTCACGTTGCTCCAGCTGGCAAAAATGAGTAAAGTTGCGATGGACTGGCATCCCGTCCAACTGGGGAACGCATACGCCATTGAAACCGGGAAATCGGGCCCATGAGTCTGCCTAGACTTTAAAAGGGCGCAAAAAAATATATACATGCATATATGTGTGTAAATATATTTGCATATATATACTCATTTTATATATGGTGGGTAGCCTTCAAAAGTTCGATGATTATGATTCATTGTTCGATGAACATAATCAACGGCCCCTTAATAAAAGGGTGTTGGTCGGTTCCACAGACACATGTACCCTTAATATAATCCTAACTCTAAATCTACATGACACGCTAAATAAAGATACACTTCTTTTCTATTACAGATACAATCCAATCACATGTGCAATTTCACTTACAAGGTATATTCAATTCGAAGCTATAGAAAATGAAATTTGCCCAAGATGTCACGAAGTAGATGTGAACCCAGGGCCACGTAGTTGTCTTAATCGCTCAGGCATACACCATCTTATAATCTTACATCGCCGTCTATCTCTCTCTTAATACACACACACACACGTATATATCCATGTGTGTGTGTGTCTGTGTGTTTGTTTGTGCGTATGCGTGTGTGCGTGCATGCGCGCGTATATACATATGTAAATGTATACGTATTTGCATATATATGCGTATAGATAGATAAATAGATGGATAGATAGATAGATAGATAGATAGACAGATAGATAGATAGACATCTGCGTATATGTGGGTATATATATATATATATATATATATATATATATATATATATATATATATATATATATATATATATATATATATATATATATATATATATTAGAGGCTTAATTTGCGTGTGTGTGGTTGGGCTTGTTTCTGTCTACATATTGTTGTGCAATAGAGAACTGAGAGATTTACTACCAGGGTATTACTACTCGGGTCGATTTCCTCGACTAAACCCTTCAAGGTGGTGCTCAGCCATGGCCACAGTCGTTTTCCTAAAACAACGAAAAGAAAAAAGATAAACATCAATTCAAAATAAAAATTAGGTTGATATAGTCAATAGCTGTAGCTTAGTCTTTCGTGATTTCTGCAAAATTTGTAAAGCCTGACATGGACAGCTGCAACAGCGACAACGTAAGAAAGTGTCTTCAGTGACAGTGCCATCATACTGCCCCACAACTTCGAACTGGGCCTTAGTATCAATTATGATGGCATTATGAAGCGGCCGTAGACGATGTTCAATCCTTAAGTGAGGCAGTGCCATCATACTGCCCCACAACTTCGAACTGGGCCTTAGTATCAATTATGTCGTTAATGTGAAGCGGCAGTTGACAATGTTCAATCCTTAAGTGAAGAAAGTTGTAGTAAGAAGACCAAATGTGTAGCAGCAGAATTAGGCTCTTTGCCATTCCTCTGGAAAGTGACAGATGATGTTATCGAAGAAATTCTACGATTTTACTAGCCCTAATTTCTTGTCACCTAAATTCTCCGATTGTAAACTAATGGGTTACTAAGTGTGGAGCACGGTGGAGAAAGGCACGAGCCGTTCTACCCGCAACACAAGGCCAAACTGTTGGCCCAAATCAAAAGCAAGGAGGTGTTCGAAGTTCATCCGAAGGACACAGTGAGAAAGGCAGGTGCCATGTTGCGGAGCAGTCGCAACATGTTAATGGAAGCAGACGGTGTCTACCTTGAGCAAATTGTTATCTCTCCGACATAATTTAGTTGATATGTTTTTCTTTCTTTTTTTCTAGTTTTTTAACTACTTTTATTTGTGGATGATATATTGTGGTGTATTTCGCTTTTATACATTCTATCAAAGTTAACCGAAATAAAATGACATTCCTACAAAATAAAACTACATTCATATTGAATATATATAATATACATATGTGTGTGCGTGTGTGTGTGCGTGCGCGTGTGTACAGTATGAAGTACAAAAAGAACACTCGGAAAAGACAGACATCCGACACGTGATTGTTAGCCACTCACAATCCTGACAGTGGACACCATGCATACGACAAGCAATTATATTTGCTTTCTTATTTATTAAACATAACAGTTTTACGACTAGTTTTATGTGATATGTCACTTTAGCTGTATTCTTTAATGCGACATTGAATTAGAGTCCATTTTGAGAGAAAACATTAGAATTTCTGGCTCTAAGGGTATCGCAAAAGGCTTGGTTGTACGAACATAAATGTATGTCTTATATGTGACCATGTATATATGTACATGTATATATATATATATATATATATATATATATATATATATATATATATATATATATATATATATATATATATATATATATATATATATATATATATATATATATATATATATGGGGGGGTATAAATTTATGGCCATGTATGTTTGTTTTTCAATGAATTTGCATTTAAAACAAAACATATTTCTATAAACATCTTTTTTGTGCCTTGATATTTCAAGGTTCAAATTTCTGGGGAATTAACTTAAATATTGGATTTAAATCTGTTACAGCTTAAATCGTATAAATTCCACATTTGCTTCTTGTTATTATTATCAATACTTTTCACTCTTGCGACTTTCTATCAGGTATTTTTCGTTCGAGTAAGTCTGATCGAGCAGACCCATAATAAAAATATTCTACCTGTGACAATTGTATTTCCTTTCTTATTTGTTTGACATAGCAGCTTTACGACTAGTTTAATGTGATATGTTACTTCAGGTGTATTCCTTAATGCGACATTGAATTAGAGACCATTTTAAATGAAAACATTTGAATTTCTCTCTTTCCTTCTGACGGTTTTGCTACATCACAGAAAGGAAATTACTTATTAATTTTTGCTTTTTTTATTTGATTGCAAGCATTAATATAGTTAGCATAGGGATTAATACAGTATTGATTGTGTCTTATTTTCCAAATACTGTTGTAACTTTTGTAATCGTTGTTGTCTCTGCTGTTGTAGTTTTTCAGTCGTTGTTGCTTTCTATATTACAGCTTTCCAAGTTTACAGTGTTCCTCTTATTTATTCGACTTCCATCTTCTTTTGTTCAAACGAACGCATTGCAGAATCTCTTAAATATTTGATTCCCACCAAAAAGGGAAGAAAAAATGCCTTAAATTCTTTCTAATCCTTTAAATCGCTTTGATCATTATATTTACGTTAGTGAGGGTGGGAATGAAAACGATACAAAGGAGATTAGTGGCTTAAAATATCTAACGTATTTTTGTATACACACATGCGCACACAGACGTTACACTCACACTGTGATTACTACAGCTACCATAGATTTTATAATGATATTTACCATTGAAACAACAATAACAACACTAATAGTTCTAGTTGCGCTCATTTTCGATTTCCTATATTGGAAAATATCTTGAGAAATTTTAGTGGAAAAGAAATGGGAACTTCTAAAATTGATGAGTTTTATTAAAGTAAATAAAAACCGTATTGTAGTCTCTATTCATTTAGTAGTTGTGTTGGCATTCACCTGAAGCGATTGCAACAAGAAAATAAACAGTATGAAGTACAGAAACAAAGTTCGGTGATGTCAGACATCTGACAAGGGATGGATAGCCACTTGTGATTCTGACAGTGGACAACATCCATGCGACAAACAATTATCGATCCATGAATTGATCGAACAGATCTACGTTTACAGCTGCCCTCCTTATAGTTTACATTTCGCTGAAGATGTTCTGCAGTAATTGCACTGTGAATGAGTTTGCAGCGATAACGACGGGTTGCGCGTCCAACCCAACAGTCAACACTTCCTGGTAAATTTCCAAAATTGGTGCCGCTTTCTCCAGTTTCTGGTAGTCGTTGTGTGTTCTATATTAACACAATAATATTCACTACCATCAGCACGAGTTAAATTAGCCGTGTGCTTCCTGATTACTTGACAGGATATTCAGTAATTAATATTACTTTCTAATTGATTTCACACACATTTTCGTACATTTTCCGGTGAACAAGAAATAGTATAGAGGGATACTCTTGATCTCTCACAAGAATAAGAAAAAAGCAAGAAGCTCGACATTTTTCAACCAACATTCTTTTACATGGGTATTTCTCAAGAGTTTTATTCAGTAAGGTCACAATATATCTAATCAATTAGAGAAAATTAATTGTTGCGATTCATACATGTGTTAGTAATGTACTAGTCTGTGTCATTGTATGTGTACATACAAATATAGTGAATACTATTTGTTTATGTTTACATGCATGTGTGTGTGTGTGTGTGTGTGTGTGTGTGTGTGTGTGTGTATTCGCGTATTTGTGTTTGAAGGTCCTTGAGTATTTGAGTGCGTATGTGTGTGTGCGTGTTTTATGTGTAGGTAGGTTGTGTCGTTCCACATTGCAATCAGATACAGGATTATTTTTACGCCAGAATCATTATGCATTCGTGTGAGTGTAAATGTTACCTAGGATCTAAAAATACTGATTTAAAATGTCATGAATGATAATATCCCCCCCGCCACGAATGTATACCGTACAGGGATCAAACGATTACAATACGTTTGTCTTAAATAAAAAAAATGTCGTTAGCACTTTAAGTTAGAACGCGATTGGAAATGACCTGGAAGTACTGAGCAAATATTTAACACCGAATATTTTTTTCGCTCTTGCCTCCAGCTGGTTGACAAGGAGATTACTTTTGGATAAAGTGTTACTTTATAGTACAATAGGTTAGATATCGCTGTATTTTCTGCTCAAAGATATGTTTCTGTTTAAAATTTAGGCTCCATACAATGTCACTGCATAACAATGCTAAACTTATATACAAATGTACATTAGATTGTTATGAAGTACTAATGTATGTATCCCTTAATTCGTTTCGTAAATAAATTAATTGTAGCTAATGATATGTAATTTCTTAAATGTAATATGTTGAATAGAACTCGTAAAAGAATATGACTGAATGAGCAAATAATAACCTCTTCTGCATGTAAAATAATTGTTTTTAGCACTAGTTGTATATAACAACAAGAACTACGAAAGTGTGACGTTTGAAGCTTGCTTTGTTTCCTGATTGGAAATATTGTAATCATACTACAGGTCATGAATCTGGATCAGTTCCTACTCCGAACAGCACACAAAATTCCTTTCACTCGGCATGAACTTATTCGAGCTGACTCCATTCTGTGAATGTTATCGTTATTGCCCATCAAAAATATCAAGAGACTCAGCCCGATTTCTCTACTCGCAATCCGATTTCTTCATCTTTTAAATTTCAAATACATTTTCACGTATGAAAAAGTCAACCATAATGTATTTGAGGAATAGTAAAGACTTACGAAAGCGTTAGAATACCAGACTAATTGTCTTAGCAAATTTAATTCCTTATCCCAATATCTCGTATCCACATGAAATCTTTATTGAATTTCCTTTTCATGTCACCTGAGTAGATGAAGGATATGTTTGTTGAGTAATACAACGTCAATAGGATGCTGGTTTTTATTGTGCTGATGGGAATAGAAAGAATACTAATGGTGAAGTCGAAATAGGTTTCTTTGGGAATAGGACAAAATGTGAACTCTGAACTGCAGAAATCTCAACAGCAACACAAATATGTAAAATAACTTACAAAATTTACTCTTACGTTATTTTTTTCAAAATTCTCCATTAGCTAACTGACATATGTAAATTTGTTGGGAATACAACAAATACTTGGGTGTGTGCTTTCAGGAATTATACGAGCATTCGTGGATCAATGTGTATGTTCCTCTAGTGTGTGTTTTGTTTATACATTTCTTTCGGCTTAGATAAGGTGTAATTCCCAAGATCTCTGCAGTTCAGAGTTCACATTTAGTCCCATTCCCAAAGAAATACGTTCCGACATCACCATCAGTATCATTGCAGTTGCTATCTGCTCAAGGAAAACCGGTAACCTATTAAAGTTGTATTACATATCTTTTGTCCCTCCCACTAATTCATGCGGAATCTTACTCTTAATCGGCCAGTTGTCACATCTAATTTGCTTTTATTATTTTTCACATGGTGTGTCAGATCACGGGAAGCACGTACCAATTATGCAGATGTCAAGAATTTCCTTTTAAATAACATAAAAGGACTTACGCTTTCCCTAATCGACTCCTTCCCTCGTCTGACAGACATACGCCCACACAGATGTGTGTTTGTGTATGTGCACACACACACACACACATATATATATATATATATGATATTTTAAAACAAACCAGTCCCATATATGCACATATGTATATGTATATATATATATATATGTATGTATGTATGTATATATATGCATATATACACGTCCTCGAATACACTTACACACACACACACACACACACACACACATACACACACACACACACACATATATATATATATATATATATATATATATATATATATATATATATATATATAGTCAATCCAAACAAGAACAAGCAAGACAAAACAACAATGCGAGGACGTGGAACAAGTACTGTGTTATTGGACGCTCAGGAAAGGAAAGAAAAGAAAGAGGATTTCACCTTTCGAGCGGAGCTCTTCATCAGGAATATAGAAAAAGTCCAAAGAAGGGAAGATGGAGAAAGAAAATCGCCAAAGTACCTGGATTTTGAAAAAGTTTAGATTGAAGTACTTAGGAAATATCAGAATTATGAATATTTTAAGAATGAATTTTTTAACAACGGTACACAGATTACATCTTCTATTCTCATTTCTAAATGTTCTCGATTTTAAAAAAATCTTCACATGGTTATTGAAGCCATTAGCCTTTTTCTTTTTCTTTTCAGATGTTAATAATTATTTTAGTGTCACCCCAAGGAGATTTTTAGAGAGGTAATACTTCAGCATACTGTAGTTCAACGTCTGTCTTACCTACGATTCTTTATGTACTAAGTCAAGGATTGGTTTTGCAAGTAAAGTGTATTATACCTCATATTTCTGTGCCAGCTTTTAGTATGGCTTGTCGAAATATCTTATCATTCGATACACTATTTCTTTTTTTTACTTTGCTACAGTATCAGAACAGCATATAAATGATGGCCGAATTGCATGCATATGAAATATTCATCGACAAAGCTATGGAATGGAAAGGTTTATCAGAAATTCTTCAACACATCAGATACAGAAAATTCGGTAATGGTAGAAGTTTAAACCCATCACATATACACCTACGTGGATATGCACGCGTACACATATACATGCATAAATGCATATATATATGTATACATACTTGCTCGCACAGACACGCGCACATATACATCATTGCGTATGCATATATGTATATGTATACGCCATGTATGTATGCATGTATGTATGTGTGTGTGTATGTACGCATACAATGATTCGTATACATGTATCACACCGAATGAGATACTTGATCAAAGAGAAGAATACATTTAGGGTTTCGTCAAAGTCAGGAGGGACGATATATTTGCACAATAAAATCTTATATGACTACGTGGACATCAAATATTTTGTAAGTTGTAAAGTTTCAACTACAAACTTCTTGGATTTTTCACCTAAACTGAAATAATAGAAGAAAACATAAAGACCGTGTGAGATTTGAACTATGTAGACGATTGTTACTAAATTCCGACAAAGTTTTCATTTCCTGTTACTCCTATGAAGGAACTGCAAGCTTCACTCTAACATTATATTTAATTAAGTTTTCGGCAATTTCAGCTACTTCCTTTAAGAAAATAGCGAGTAAAACTATCTGTAACTTCATCAAAGACATCATCCTCAGTAGTATCTGGCGATTATTATGTAGCCCTTCGGGGTAGAAGAATGGGTGAAATTTGAGCAATTAAGTATAATTCTGGTTTTTGTATAATGAAGTTGCATAGCTTGAAGAAAACATCTGAGTCAATAAAGAATACATAATTCGGACATGTCCGCAGACTTAGACACAGTTCCTTCCTTCTTATCGTTCAGTTTTACTTCGAACTGACTTAATTAGCAGCTAAGATCTGATATAATTCAATTTGTGGACCCGGTCACGTGCACACATTTATACAAGCTGCAACGATACACATGAATATATATATACGTTTATATGTGTCTATGAATATGCCTTTTCGCGTGTCAATCCTATAGTTCCTTAACATAGTAGTAGTAGTAGTAGTAGTAGTAGTGGTGGTGGTGGTGGCGGTGGTGGTGGTGGTAGGGGTGGTGGTGGTGGTGGTGGTGAAATCTATTCTACTTTCTCGTCTTTATTTTTTATACCTACCCTTCACTTTCCGTATCTTGAATTTCCTTCGAGAAAGTCAAGTCATTATTGTCCTTCAGCATAACAGTTTTCATACATATTTCCCTACTTTTTACGCTCTCCCTTCTCACTCGTTTCCTTGTATTTTACTCTGTTCTTTTCCATCATTTTCTTTCAGTCTCTCCTTTCTTTCGAAATATCTTCTAATAACATTTTCTGCTTTTCTGAATATTTCTTTATATTTATTCCAATCGTATTCCTGACAAAATCTTTCATATTTCTCTCTATGTAATATCTATTTTATCTATAATATATTCAGAACTCTTTCCAATTTCCTATAATTCTCTATGCTTTCCTTCACATTATTAATATATTTGGCATATATATCATTTGATGTCATGTGTATTTATCCAGTTTAATTATCTGTTAGCATCAATAAGCTTTACATTGTACAGACGTACACCGAAAAAGCAATTGTTAAAATGTATACGTCTCAGCATAGATTAATAATAAAGTAAATATTGGGTAACGATGAATTTATTCAAACCACTATTTTCACGTTTTGTGCACGCGCGTACACAAACACAGGCATATACACATTCACATTCAGGCTCACGCATAGTTACACAAATGTACAATACACAAATGCACATATGTAAAATTACCTTTATACATATATCATGGCCTAATGAATGAGTGTGTTGAAAACTTCTGTTTGGATCTCGATTTACATAAACTCAACAACGGAGCAATAGAATATAAGTCATAGAATTGTAAAAGAAAGAAATAATTGTGAGAACGTAGACGGAATATGTGAAAGTAAATGAAAATTCATTTTATCAGATTCTTTTAATTCTTTCAGTCATTTGACTACGGTCATGCTGGAGCACCACTTTTAATCGAGCAAATCGATCTCAGGACTTATTCTTTGTAAGCCTGGTACTTATTGTATCGGACTATTATGCTCAACCGCTAAGTTACAGGAACGCAAGCACACCAACATATATTGTCAAGCGATGGTGAAGGGACAAACAGACATACACACAAATACACACATACTCTCACACACATACACACACAGACACATATCTACGAAAGACTTCTTTCCGTTTCCGCCTAACAAATCCTCTCACATGGCTTTGGTCGGCTCGAGGCTATAGTAGAAGAAACGGGCCGAAAGCGCCACGCAGTGGGACTGAACCCAGAAACATGCGGCTGGGAAGCAAGCTTCTTATCACACAACCACATACATATATGTATCCATCCATCCAATTGTATACTTAAGTACGCACGTGCGTATGTATTTGTATCTATATATGTATTATCTATCTATCTATCTATCTATCTATCTATCTATCTATCTATCTATCTATCTATCTATCTATATCTATCCGTTTCTCAGTCAATCTATCAATTTATCTATTATGTATACACACACACACACACACACACACTTATACATACATATAAGTGAGTGTGTCTACTTGTGTGTGTCTGTGTACGTGTGTGCGTGTGTGTGCGTGCGTATATATGTATGAGCGCACTTAATTGAGCACATTTTGTGCGATTATTTCAGCTGCCTCCCTCCTCTCCTTACGTATTTTCCGGTATTTTCCTTCAAATTATATTATTTGCACCGCGTCTATCACCTTACCTGCATTCTGTTTGTCAATTTTTCTTTGATATATTTTCTTCCTGTCTTCATACATCCTGTTTATTGCACTGATGTAATATACTAGGTACATTTTTTTTTACTACCTTTTTTTTATATTTTATTGCTTTTTTTATATAAGAATGCATTGAAGTATATGCAATGCCTTTATTGGAACGAGTCACACACACTAATAAGTACATATTGACCAAAATGCCAAATATAGCCAGTCTTTTAATTTGTTCTAAGGCATTTGTAAGGTGGAAATGTACGTTTAATGGAATTTGTCTTGATGGTAGAGGAGAGGTTTTCTATAAAACCATCTGTGATTCGTTTAACACATTGCCTTCGCCATATGTAAAATGGCATGAAAGTTTGTAGGAATCATGTCGCGCATCATATCCTCCTGATTTTTCTTCACTGGAAAGTTTCGAATCTGGTTTTGAATTAGCCGATGATATTATTCTCCAAAATTTGAAACCTTGTGGCAATGCTAGAAATCAATACAATGCAGACACAAAAGGTAATCTTGATACAAAAAATTCTATAGACATGACTTAGATATCGCCAAAGAATAAAGTGATACGATAGCTGATTCACTGGCTAAGAAAACTGATTGGTACGTGAGCGATTGGAGGAAAAACTTATTAGTTAGTGTGATTCGTTCCAATTTTGTATTTATTGCATGGTTATTTCATATATGAATGCAATATTCCCTCATTATATATCAACATTATGCATCTACAGCATGTCAGGAAAAGGGACCATTGGATCAGTTATAAATTGCAGCATAAGGATGTTTATAAGTAGGTTTTATACTTGTATTTAATTTTGTTGTAGTAATATAATTGACTCAAATTATATTACCAGTTGCTATCGTATGTATATTGCTTAATGGAGAGTTGGTTTTCCAATATTTTTTATCCAATATATTTTCTAATATCTTATTTATTTATTAATTCTTTGATTTTCTGCAAATAGACAATTTCGCTGGTTTGTATTGACTATTTCATTTTAGTTTGTTATTTTGGAAGTTTATCGCATTCATTTCATTCGTTTATTTCTTAGCGTAAATTGTTTCATTATCGTTCGCTTTTGTTCTTTTGTTTTATCACACCTTCTTAGTTTATTGTGTCTGTCCTCCAACATAAAAAAAAGTATAAGGGCTTGAAATAACTTCACGTGAATGGCGTGGGCTTGTCGTACAACAGAACATAATTATCAAATCTTGCATTTCATGACGTTTCTGTATATATATATATATATATATACACATATATGCATCTCTACCATCTTAACATCACACACATGAAACTCATTAACATCTCATTAGGAATTACAAAGTCATCTTGCAGAATATGGCCAAAAGATGTCTGTTTGCATTTGAGAAATGTCTATTATATTTCCTTGCCTCTACCTAGATATGGGTGTCTGTGTGTGCGTATGTGTGTGCATATGTCTGTACGTGTGCATGTGAGTGTATATAGATGTTTATATATATGTATGTATGTATGTATGTATGTATAAATGCTTATATCTATGCATAAGCACATATTTGTATATAAAGATACACACACACACACACACACACACACACACACACATACATATATATATATATATATATATATATATATATATATATATATATATATATATATATATATATATATGTATATATAATATATATAAGATGAAATTCTAAGAATTATAGATAATTCGTCTTTAATCGAATTCATGAACACATAAAAGAACACATACATAGAACAAAGGATATTCAGAATAATAACAAGCAAAAATGGCTTTCTGTGTATTCCCACAACGTATAAAGAGAAATAAACCTATCAAGCACATTTTCTCTCCTTTCAACAACGCCCACAAATACCGTCAATATATATATTGACACATACACACGTATACACAGGCGCACATATACACACACACACACACTATCATCGTCTTTGTATATACACATACATACAATATCTATTATGATTATCGCCCAAATCCTGTTAGTTTATATGAATATAACCGTATTGATTTACATAAAACTCTGGCGGTGGCGCATTTCATCTAGACTATTATTTTACTATTTAGACATTCAACTACCAGGAAAGGCAATTTTATGTTTCATATCTCTAGGATCAATAGATTATATAAAGTATGTACCCGAGGTGAACAAATGTGGAATATAAAGTGATCCACAAACAAAGCCACCTCCCAAACGTTGTTAGATACACAATACACTTTGATGCTAATTTACATAAAATTTGAACTTTGACCACACTCACTCTTTGAGATTAATACACACATACACACATATATATCATGTGTGTTTGTGTGTTTTTGAGTCTGTGTGTATGTAATTTGTATTAGTTGACAATTTGCTTACTGAGTCACCGGATTATCTTTTAACTCGTGTTATTTTAGGGAGACAAAGGACGAATTTTCATGATTGTGAAACGGTGGTTTGATACCTGGACTGGTCTTTATGTGTTGTGTTCCTGAACAAAAGTAAAGAAAAAAAAAAGACATTTCATTTCACGTTGTTTCACACTAGGCATTAGTAACCCTGCGAAAGATCAGCGTTCCATCCAATGGGTGGAGGAATTATATATGCCAGAGCATCCTGGAAACCAGCCTTATAAACCCATGCTCGAAGGACCGTTCATGCTTTGATCCTTCTGTATGTTTATCTATCTATCTATCTATGTGTGTGTGAGTGTATGTATATATATATATATGTATATATATATATATATATATATATATATATATATATATATATATAATATACACGCGTGTGAGTGTGTGTGTGGTGGAGGTATATATATATATATATATATAATTATATTTATATACATATATTATATATTGTGAAATTTAATTTGGTGTTACTAAATTGAATATTCTTGTAAGTTTGGAATGATATATTCCTTATTACATATATGCATATATATATATATATGTGTGTGTGTGTGTGTGTGTGTGTGTGTGTGTGTGTGTGTGTGTGTGTGTGTGAGGTGTATGTATGTATGTATGTATGTTTGTATGTATGTATGTATGTATGGATATAAGTATCAGCTCACGTGTGACTTTCATATGTTTACGGCCGTTCCGCAACGTCTTTCATATAATGTTAATTCTAATACACAAAAATGTATGCGTCTATATTTCATTAAAACTCTTGCTCAGATGTATACGGTATAAATATAGCTTATCAGATCATCGTAACACCATGGTTGTAATATGGTTTTGTATAGTGATGAGCATGCATATTAATGCAAACAATTACATATTGTCTCTTGTATACTGAAACTATTTCTACATGAATAAATTCTGCGAAACAGCCACAATTGGAAGGCACGTGGTTAAGTATATCTCGATATTATCGAAGAATACTAATTTTATCGTTAGATCTTCTGGATTTTCCCTAAATGTGTGTGTGTGTTATGCCCAAGCATACAACTTTTCAGGCTATTTCTTCATTGAATGTTTATTAGGGCGTTATGTCTAGGTGAATTATAAGATAGAAGAAGTAGAATAATTAACGGTAATCTGAGTGCCTTGTAGCATTCATCCCGCTTCCGTACTCTCTTAATTGATATTGTACTTTACAGTTTAAGCCAATAGATATTGAGGCAACGTCTATAAAGCACAACATAAGACAATATAGATGTATATATATATATATATATATATATATGAATGTATGTATGTTGTGTATGTTTGTCAGTGTGTGTGTGTGTGTGTGTGTGTGTGTGTGTGTGTGTGTGTGTGTGTGTGTGTGTGCCTGTATATGTTTTCTGCATTCTGCTTATATTTTCACCAAACTCATGGTAGTAGATAAATACACAGCTCAGCTGGGTTTCTATAATGAAAATGGCGCCATCGAATTAAAATTTATAAGACATTATGAAAACACAAATAAAAGCGTAAATGAAAAAAATATAATGAAGCAGACGGAATTGAGAAAACAATGAAATGAAGTAAAATAAAACTTTTGAGACATCATTTACTTGGACAAGCGACAAAACCAATCAATTGTACGTTTCTTAATTCCCCAAGATAAAGATAGAAATTCCAATATAATATACTAGAGTGAGGTCAAATCTTAAAGTTCAGTATAAGCAAGAAATACTCTTAGTAGAAGACAACAATGAGAAATAAATAAATTGAAGGCGACGAATTTCTGACCTGATGGGAAAAGATATTTTCAGTTTATGTACATCTGCTTCTTGTGTCTCTAACCACCATTTCACTTAACCTATCTTTCGGCCTTTCCTTCATATCTCTATTAATCTGTGTATCTATCTAAGCATTCAATAATTTTATCTATTTCTTTATCAATTCCTAACACCATATGCACATACACAGTCTATATATATATATATATAATCGTGTATCTGTGTATGTGTGTGCAGGCATATATTTGTAGATATGTATGTATATGTGTGCATGTATGTATGCATATGTATATGCATGCAGAGAGAGAGAGAGAGAGAGAGAGAGAGAGAGAGAGAGAGAGAGAGAGAGAGAGAGGTGTTATAAATATGTGACTGTATATACGTATACCTACATTTAGTTGTTTTTTATGTATGTGCGGATGGTGTGATAAGGGAAAGGCGACACAGTTACGTGACCGTAATTCTAACAGTGCACATTCTGTTTATTTTTCGTTTTTATACACCTGTCGATGAAGTATATATACAACGAAACATTCAAAAACAAACTAGTCTTTAAATTTGTCTATTCCTATTCTTTTCTTCCTATTTTGTATTCTCATTGTATTGCTTATATACATCTATTGCATTACCTATATACTTTGTATTGCTTATATACATCTAATTAAGATTGCGTTACTTGGTGAGAATTTCGTATGGATTCCTTGAAATTATTAATGGATTTTGTTTACTTTTAGAATACATATGTTCGTGTGGTATCTTTCTATAATCAGGGCATAATTTGTTTGCGAATTTTATAACAAGGTCTTCAGACCATGGTTTGTCAATCAATTTATTTACTCTACTCTTTACTTGTTTCAGTCATTTGACTGCGGCCATGCTGGAGCACCGCCTTTAGTCGAGCAAATCGACCCCAGGACTTATTCTTTGTAAGCCTAGTACTTATTCTATCGGTCACTTTTGCGGAACCGCTAAGTTACGGGGACGTAAACACACCAGCATCGGTTGTCAAGCGATGTTAAGGGGGGACAAATACAGACACACAAACATATACGCACACATACATATATACATATATACATATATACATATATATATATACATATATACGACGGACTTCTTTCAATTTCCGTCTACCAATCTACTCACAAGGCTTTGGTCGGCCCGAGGCTATAGTAGAAGACACCTGCCTAAGGGGCCACGCAGTGGGACTGAACCCGGAGCCATGTGGTTCTTAAGCAAGCTACTTACCACACAGCCTCTTCTACGCCTTTATTTATTTAGTAATTTATTATTCATTTAGTAATTTATGAGAGATTACTAGGCTCAACAAATTGCTCACTGCACACTATGCAGACAGTTTCCAGCATATGCAGCACGCATAATTTGTGTTGCTTTGATATTTTTTCGTGTTATTTGAGGCTTTAAGCTTAACTGAACAATGCATTCTACATTATAGCTTCAAGAAGAGCAATATTCTAAAGAAGAAGTGTATGATTCTATGAAACAAATAAAAACTGGAATTTATGAAGAAATTAGAGGTTGATGTTTCGGCAGCAAGCCAATAGCTTAAAGTGTAACAACGGATTATACCAACAGAAATCGTTAAGCAAATTTCATGTGGTGAGTGAAGATGCCGCTTTCTGACAAGACATATAAGAACAAAGATTTCTCAGAAATAACAAGAAATAGAAACGTAAGTCTAGAATATTCAGTTTAGTAGCTTTATGTAAAACTATTACTTCTACTAAGGCGAATGTTTGGTAAAATCTGTCAACGATATGCAGGTAGAACACGATTTTGAAAGAATCAAAGGAGAGGTAATTTTTGTTTCTTTCTTTGCAGAAACATAGGTTTGGCTCATGTTCAAATCTTAATATCTAGTTTTTGTAATCGACATTTATGGGCCATTATGTGATCCATATTGATACAATGAACACATTGCCAAGTGAGAGTAGTTCTTAAGGGAAATCCATTGATGACTACTTTCGAAAGATCATATGCTGAAATTTAAACCAAAATGCGAATCTTTTAAAATTCTATTAGGAATGCGTTAGGACAAAGTTACGCCCACTCACAGCTTTCGACGATCAGTTCGAGGAGATAGTAGGTTTTTACAATAAGTGTATTGAAGTATCTAAAGCATTACTGCGAACGGAACATCAATGGAGATTAACCTCATATACGAACTATATAGTCTACACGTATTCTGCAAGCTTGCATTTCATACAAAATAAAGGAAATGACGCACGTTCCAAATGACACGACGTGTCTTTGACTCAAATTATATGACTAGTTGCTATCGTATGCATATTGCAACATATCGTTATTTAACGTCCGCAAATCTTTTGTAACAAAAATGTTAATATCAAGCTATATTATTCACTTTTATTTTCAGTGTTATATAACATATTCAGATTTCACCATACCACATTATAGCACCAACAAAGAACGCATTGACGAAACATTCAAAGGTTCACTCGCTGCACATGGGTAATAAACCAGCAAAATATGTCAACACCACAATGCGATCAACTACCTCATGACATAATTCCTCAAGTCTTTAATGGAAAGTCTTCAACAGTTGCATTGATGTATCAGTCACTAAATATAATAAGATTAATATTAGAAATCTCCAGCATTATTACTGTCAACCTTCCCATTTTTTATTTAACCTTTCCAAGTACAGGAAAATATTAGCATTCCATATACTGCGTAATGCAATTATACACTTGCAGCGGGAAAGTTTTGGCTCAGTGGCAGCAAAAGAAATGACTGTCCTTTGGTTTTTGCATTTTCTTGTTTACTCTTTGCCATCGCTATATTACACATATACACACATTTTTACTTCATTACACTATTTCTGCATGCATACATATACGCAAGAAATAACGGACTGTTTAGAAGGCATTCACATATATTCGAGATAGTCACAAGAAAACACTCAGATTTCAAATGACCATCTTAAATAATTAAAAGATGCCCTGGGTATTGATGGTAAAGTGGTATATAAGCTCCTAAAGTCCTAGTGATCAATGCTTGGCTAGGAGAACTTTGATCGTAGGTTTTCCGGGACAAAGGAGACTTAGCCTAGAGAATTGCCAGAAAAATCTTTTAAATTTAGAAACATCGAACTATTCAAATATATGAGTATGGACATCTGTAAATTTGTGTATATTTTTGTGTACATATACATACACACAAACACACACACACACATGTGTAGGAACAAGATAAATTGAAAGATATTTAGATAGATACATACATACACACATACATAAGTATGTATATATATATATATTTTTGTATATATGTGAACGAGTGAAAGTACGATGTTGCTCACAAACAAGAAGGAATAAAGTGAAAAAGTAGAAACTGATATATAAAATTTAACCGAAGTTGATCATTAGGGCTATAGAGAGAATGATGTAGTCACAAAATGCATAAAAAAAAAGGTGTACTTTTATTAGTTGTGGCCGGTCTGCTTTGTGAAACGCAAGGCCTGATTAACTACATCTTCGAATATTTAGAATGGGCTGTAATATATGACGCGCTGAATAATACATAGGGTAAATGAACATAAGAAACGAAAGATAGATAACGAAGGAAGAAGATGGCCGAATCGGAAGAGTGCGTATTACATTTTTTGCAATGTATATTTGCTGTGAGACTACTAAGACTACTATTCCAGACGAAAACATTCATTACAAAAGCAGGAATGAGGTGGAAAGAAAGGATTGGATATATCGGCATTTTATAAAATTTCCATTTAGTATAAAGTTTTTTATCTACAGAAATCTTTGTGATGTTAGAACCATATTTCTGGTTTACATTTGTGTCCAGGACACCGAATATCGTAAGATATTTTTCGTATTTCTCTATATTTTCTAGTTTGTTTCTAGAATATTTGTGGCTCTCCCTCAAAGTTTAATTGTATCTTGACAAGTACTGTATGTCTGTGTCACTGGATTCCGAATGATGCTTAGATGCTTGTTTTATGTCAATTTATCAAAGTTGTCCTGAAACCGGAATAATGTCTCATGCTTGGAAACATTCAGTGACAACAAATTAGGAAAACATATAGTAACGCATGTTAGACATCTAAGTTTGGATGCTTGTAATGTCATAGTGGAACTGTGCTCGAGATATCATTAGAAATGTCCTGTTCACATTTCAACAGTCACCCTAAAGATAGAAACAGTAATATAACTGATTCCAATCATGTTTTATTTGTTCTTGTCACTTTAACGGCGAACGAACTCAGTGAAATTTGACGATTATAATGGAAGTGTGTTTTTACATAAGATGTGCGATTTTCGCCTAAGTTAAAATGATGATGAAAGAAAATTACATTATTTTCTGTTTTCACGACCAATGATATTATTTTCGTTGTCAGTGATATTCTTTTTTCTATCTTTCAAATCACTGCACATCGTAACAGAGTTTCATTATAAGGGTCTGATACGTTGTTAAAAGAGGCTTCGCTCTGCGATATCTTATATAACGTGAGAGCGATGTTTTAATATATTTCTTCAGATAGAGTGAGGGTAGTTTGAGTTCTGATATATGTATTGTAGGATTTCCTTAAGGTTTTCATATGGATAGTATCTACAAGTTTCTCCATTTAATGTGATGTCAGAAAATTGTCTATACAGAGGTCAGAGTAACGAACGATTTCGCAATATCTGATTTTTATTTAACATAAGTTATACTAAGAAGATTCAGCCTCAATACAACTTTCTTTCTCTGAAGCTAAATCTAAATTGTATCTAAAAGCAACTCTATTCACAAAAATCACCGGAATCACTTCAAACCTGACGTCAGTATAAGCATAGTAATTATTTCTTACAAATTACTGTCAAAAGTTGTAGATTTTCTAGTTTGCAAAAATCATTTTGACTACTGATTCAATAATGGAGATGCAGTTTCTAGCGAAATTCATCAGTGTGTGGGACCATGTTATTGTGCGATAGTCCATATCCGTGTATCTGTGAGTGTGTATTTGAGTGCACCTCAGCTTTATTTAAATGACATTCTTAAAAGTTAAAATTTAACAGAATCCAAAATACTAAGAAATATAAAATCTCTATGCAATAACAACTGGCTGCAGCAACGTTAGAGGACACTCATACACATACATACAGATACACACTCAAGACCATATGTGATACGTTTTTCTAGGAGCACTCCGTCGGTTACGACGATGACGGTCCCAGCTGACACGATCAACGGAACAGCTTGCTCGTGATATTAACGTGAAAGTGGCTGAGCAATCCACAGACACGTGTACCCTTAACGTAATTCTCAGGGAGATTCAGAGTGACATAGGGTATGACAAGGCTGACCCTTTGAAATACAGGTAATACTCATTTTTGTCAGCTGAGTGGACTGGAGCAACGTGAAATAAAGTGTCTTGCTCAAGGACACAACACGTCGCCGGGAATTGAACTCACGACCTTGCCATCGTGAGTCGAATGCCCCTAACCACTAAGCCACGCGCCTTCACTCAAGATCATATATTTATTTCTTTATTGTTCACGGGGGGGGGGGGGGCTAAACATAGAGGGGACAAATAAGGACAGACAAAGGGATTAAGTCGATTACATCAACCCCAGTGTTCAAATGGTACTTATTTAATCGACGCCGAAAGGATGAAAGGTAAAGTCGACCTCGACGGAATTTGAACTTAGAACGGCAGACGAAATACCGCTAAGCATTTCGCCCGGCGTGCTAACGATTATGCCAGGTCGCCGCCTTACACTGGATCGTATAATAACAAGCAGAATAGATACAGAAGTACTTTCAAATATACTCTCTCATATAAGCTACAAATTTAAAATCTTACTCGAGATAATGTATTTAAAATCGACGGAACGATGGTAAAAAATAGATACTGTGTAATGTTTATTACATTTCACTGGGGATTGCTATATCGAACACGCATGCTGTTTTAACATGATGCATTTTCTCAGATTGTAGTTCTGATTTTTTTCTTAGTGAGTGTGTCCATAGCAGGATGCAGAATTTTCTTAGTTCTATGAATAATTAACAGCAGTGGTAGTGAAACAGCAGCAGCAGCATAAATAAATTGCAAAAACATATAGGAGAGGTGAATAAGCATTGAATTGAATATCAGTAAAAACATCAGAGCTAAAATGGCAGAAGAATAGTATGTATCAGCATACTCATACTAACAGTGCCAATAGTAGTAGTAGCAGTAGTAGCAGTAGTATTAGTAGCAGTAGTAGTAGTAGTAGTAGTAGTAGTAGTAGTAGTAGTAGTAGTAGTAGTAGTAGTAGGTGTTGTTGTTGTTGTTGTTGTTGTCTTTGTAGCAGGAGCAGCAGAAGTCATGAAATATGATATAAATATACTAACAATAGCAACCTCATACGATGTTCTCCTTAAGAAAGGATACTATATGTTTTATGAACAAAAATACTAAAAGTCGTAACAGCATTAACTTGAACCCGATTTGTTCCATTTTCTTTTCTCCAAAAATCATTAACAGTACGCCAGGTAATCTGGGAAGTTCTAATTTTTTATATAGAACATACCTTTTAGAAAGCCGACACTACAACAACTTTCATGAGCCAATGAGGGAGTATACCTGAGAGTAACTGACTTGCTTAATATCACAGATTAGACATTCTTATAAATCTGTTGCTTTCAACAAGTGCGGATATATTAGTTACTGCGCTGTGAATATATTTTACACATAACTCTCTAGCTATTAACCGCCCTAAGGCTTTGTCAGATATGAGTGAACTATGATAAGTTGTAGAGGTTTCAATATCTAAAACATATCCAATGTTGTCTGCATAGAAAGTAACGATGGAAATCACCAGCCTTCTATGATGTGTATATTCTCATTTGCATTTTGGTTAATGGAATAGCCTTCCTTCCGACTTTTGTTATTAATTTTCGCAAATGCTTACGATTCTTTTTGTCACGGTTATAAAATCAATAGATCAAAACTAGCCGACTCACTACCTTAAGTACAGTAGCGCATGTTTGATATATTCTCTTATGCATATAGCCCTAGCGCATCCCCGAACTAGCAAAACACATACCTTGTGTACGTGTGTTCGATATTCTTTATATCCCACGAGCTACTTTAACTCATATTTGAATAACTATCTATCTATTCATTTATATATGTGCGTGTGTGTGTATACAATATATATATTTACATATGTACAATATATATATATATATATATATATATATATATATATATATATATATATATATATATATATATATATATACAATATATATTTATTTCTTTATTTCCCCCAGTGGGCTGAACATACAGGGGACAAACGAAGAGATTAAGTCGATTACATCGCCCCCAGTGCTTAACTGGCACTTATTTAATCGACATAGAAAGAGTGAAAGGCAAAGTCAACCTCGGCGGAATTTGAACTCAGAACGTGACGGCAGACGAAATAGTGGTAAGCATTTAGCTCGCTGTGCTAACATTTCTTATTTCTTTATTGCCCACAAGGGGCTAAACATAGAGGGCACAAACAAAGACAGACAAAGGGATTAAGTCAATTACATCGACTCCAGTGTGTAACTGGTACTTAATGTATCGACCCCGAAAGGATGAAAGGCAAACTCGACCTCGGCGGAATTTGAGCGTAGCGGCAGACGAAAAACTGTTAGGCATTTCGCCCGCAGTGCTAACGTTTCTGCCGACTCAAAATAAGCAACACGGATTTCAAAGATGATTGCAGTACGCACGTTTCATGCTACTCTAAATATATATTGTAGTTATGATTGATGTCTAAATCCACAAGTTCTTGTATTCTCTCTCTCTCTCTATTTATTTCATCGAGTTCCTTTCTGTTACATCACTATAAGCGGAAATATTTCAACAAATAAATCTGAGTTTCATATAAATGAAATCCTTTTGTTCATAAGTTTGACTAGTCAGATTTCCCATCAAGAATACCAAAACAAACTTCGTATACAGTCGTTGTGTTGGTAACACTTTTTGGTTCTACTGAAATAGTCAATATTCAGTTGAGTAATAATATATCACATTTCACTGTAACATTCTTACAACTACTTATATGAATAGTGCAAGATATATTTGTGGTTGCCATAGAAATCTGATTACTCAACATCTTTCAGACATATTTTAACTACAGCGTGGACCTTATATTACATCCAGTATAAAGAGTGCCACTATTCATCGTGAATTTGATACAAAAATCTTTATAAAAGATTTACAAGTGCATGTATTTCTAATTTTCTTTCTAAGTGCTATTGTTACTGACACTCTATTTAAAATAAAACGAAAAAACTTTAGACAATAAATTCAGGAAACCAAAGGGCCATCTTTTTGGTAATACAGTATATTTCTTGAATCAGCAACAGTGCATGTGTGTAGATAGATATGTGTATAAATATATATATATATATATATATATATATATATATATATATATATATATATATATATATATATATATATATATATATATATATATATATATATATATATATATATACACGCATATATATATATATATATATATATATAGATATGCAGGGCAGGGAATCGTCAATTAGTAATAAAATTAATAATTAACAATTTTGCCGGGTAGCTCAGTATGAAAAAACCTTTTCGGTAAAAAACATTTATAATCATAAATATATAGGGATTGACAGTAACATGCTTCTCCAACATACTGAGAATTCAGAAATAGCAGTCAAAGAACTACTGATTTCAAAACTACAAATTATTACTCCAGATTGATAGCGATATTTTTGATACACACAGAACAAAAAACAGTAGAGAAGAGTAAAAAAACACTTGCCTTTAGTTAATTTAGTACGATCGTTTCACAGTTAAGAGTAAAGAATACTCTATTCTGATCTTCAGCTAAATATTCTAATAAATGTGTTAATGTCTAAATAACTCACGTTAATTTTGACCATGTGAACATCAATACCACGTGAGGAAGACGTTAAGAAATTTATCGGCCAGTAAGTTCAAAATCCCTCGCCCTAATGAATTCAATTCAGTGTGCATTAGAAATTTCTGATGCACACTGAATTGAATTCATTAGGGCGAGGGATTTTGAACTTACTGGCCGATAAATTTCTTAACGTCTTCCTCACGTGGTATTGATGTTCACATGGTCAAAATTAACGTGAGTTATTTAGACATTAACACATTTATTAGAATATTTAGCTGAAGATCAGAATAGAGTATTCTTTACTCTTAACTGTGAAACGATCGTACTAAATTAACAAAAGGCAAGTGTGTTTTTACTCTTCTCTACTGTTTTTTGTTCTGTGTGTATCAAAAATATCGCTATCAATCTGGAGTAATAATTTGTAGTTTTGAAAATCAGTAGTTCTTTGACTGCTATTTCTGAATTCTCAGTATGTTGGAGAAGCAGGTTACTGTCAATCCCTATATATTTATGATTATATATATATATATATATATATATATATATATATATATATATATATAGATATATATATATATATAAATCAAAATAAGCAGCACGGATTTCAAAGATGATTGCAGTACGCACGTTTCATGCTACTCCATTTATTTAAGTAATGCGAGCATTACATTAAATGTAATATGTAGAGCAATCTTCAGCTGCAGGAAAATGCAGAAAATTACAGTAGAATAGACATATTATAATTGTGGAAACATTTCAAATCCAAGTGGGAGGAAGAATAAATAAACTAGCCTGATAGACTTGGCAATGTCAAGATGGATTTTTATGTATTCTTCCTCCCACTTGGATTTGAAATATTGCCACAATTATAATATGTCTATTCTTCTATAATTTTCTGCATTTTCCTGCAGCTGAAGATTGCTCTGCATATTGCATTTAATGTAATGCTCGCATTACTTAAACAAATGGAGTAGCATGAAACGTGCGTACTGCAATCATCTCTGAAATCCGTGTTGCTTATTTTGATTTTTTGATCACCTAGTTTTTTGGAATGGTTTTTGTATAATACCATACCATACTATATTCTGGTGCCTAAACATAAGTACCATATTCAATCTTGAATCTAAATCTAAACCTTCTATATATATATATGTATATATATATATATATATATATATATATATATATATATATATATATATATATATATATATATATATATATATATATATATATATATATGTATGTATGTATGTATATATATGTGTATATGTATATATATATGTATATATATATATATATATATATATATATATATATATATATATAATATATATATATGTATATATATATATATATATATATATATATATATATATATATATATATATATATATATATACACACAGAGGGAACGGGAGAGGGAGAGAGAGACAGATGGAGAGAGAGAGAGACATGGGGAGAGAGAGATAGTGCATATATACATATATGTGTAAAAGCATATATATGTTTCTTTATATTTTATCTTTTACTTGCTTCATTCTCTAGATGGATAAATCGGCCCCACGCCTTATTTTTCAAGCCTGATGTTTATTCTATCGACTCTTTAGTCGAACCGCTAAGTTACGTGGACGCAAACACACCAAACGATTTGTCAAGCAGTTGTGGTAGGACAAACACAGACAAAGGGACACACGTACACACACACACACACACACACACACACATATATATATATATATATATATATATATATATATATATATATATATATATATATACGACGGGCTTCTTTCAGTTTCCGTCTACCAAATTCACTCACGAGGCTTTCTCGGTCCGAGGCTAAAGTAAAAGACACTTGCCTAAGGTGCTACGCAGTGGGACTGGACCCGGAACCATGTGGTTGGGAAGCAAGTTACTTACCACACAGCCACATCTATATAAGTTAAAATTAAATTTTAAATTTTAGATTTACGAGTTGGGTATGTCCCTAGTAGTATGCCGATAAAAACTTCTCTGCTTATGGCTACCTTGCATCTTCCATGGTAATTGCGCAAACGTCGCTGGATCAGCATTCGTAATTCTTCACTGCACATTGAGTATGATAGAAAACAATAGAGAAGGAAGATGGAATATACTTGAAACTTTCTTTATCACAACGATCGTTTCGACACATCCTGCATCGCTCCCTCACACCTGGGAAACTATACAACGAATAGCGGTGCATCCCACGATGAAGAAACGTCTTATCAGGCGATATATTGGAGATCTTCGTTACATATGTAATGTCTCGTTCTTAAGATCAACAAGAGCCCAATTACATCACCTGATGGGATGCTTCTGTAGCATATGATGCACTGAAATTCATTATATACTTTCCCACCCTTCAGAGTGCAGGACTTGACGATATGATCGTTGTGATCAATAAAGTTGCAAGTATGTTCCATCACATGAATATGTGCACGAATTTATATATGTTTGTATGCATGGTATGTGTATATATACATATATACATACACACACACACACACACACACACACACACACACACACACACACACACACACACACATATATATATATATATATATATATATATATCGTAACATGTAATTGCTTACCAAGTGTGGCGTCCTTTACAGAGCAGTGCAACTGACGTTTATAACACCAGGAAGACATTTCCTCCAGCTATATTAATTATCTGAGCGAGATATAAGCAGTAGCACTGCCTTGTATAAGATGCGACACTCGGTTAGCAATTATATGTTACGATTCCGTACTGCTACTGTTTATAACTTGCTCATAGATTTAATATAGCATATATATATATATGAGGTGGGCTTTTGCGAATATGCGTGAGTTTGTGTTTATATGTGCATTTATATTTGCAACGTGTGTATTCTTATATTTTATATCAGTAGACGCTATTCAATACAAAGAAACCTAATAAATGCTGGAGAAATAAAGATACGAATCGAAAGCAGAGTGAAATGGGAGAAACGGAAGAAAAAAAACATAACAAGCAAATCAGAATAAATATACGATGAGGCAGTGGAATTTCTCTATCAAAGGATTGTAAGTCGGTGTATTTGAGGTATTAAGATTATTATTGTTATACATCAATTTAAAACTCCTAGTCGTGAAAAACAATTCGAAATAGTAGGGGTGTGTTTTTCCATAGAAAGGCTTGTTCCACCTTGTGACCAAAGGAATATTTATGCCTTTCCAGTATCCAGAATATCTGACAGATGGCATTAATGGAATACAAAATTTAATAGCTTTTTCGGAAACAAAGCTTGGGCCATTCCCTTAGTTCAGGACTCAATATATATTTTCATTCGTATTCGAGAGAAATTTGCTAATTCCCATTTCCAGCAATCAAGCATGCATCTTCACTCATGCATAAGTAACACTCAGCATACAGAACTGTAAAGCTAGGGACCAAATTATTTCAAGTTACATGTGAAACACTGATGTTTCCCACGATAATGCATACACTATTGCCATAGCATATTATGTAGCTTTATTTTACATATGCACTTTCAGTGTTTCTAAGATTAAATTCACATGAAATATATTAAACATATTATATAGAATATCATAATTTCTGTACGCATTAGATACATTGAATAGTAATTAAGTACTAAGATAAATATTTCTATTTAAACGGCTATACTGGATGCTGTGTTAAATTATACACCACTCCATGAATAGAACTGCTCTATACGTACTTATATACATAGATATGATATATAATTGAAAGTGTTTAAGTAAATGTACATAGCCAAATCCTTGTTTTACACAGTGTAAAATTTTTAAAGAAATATTGGCCGTCACCAGCCGACATCTGCGAATCAACATTTTGTTCTAATGAAAGAGGCCTAAAGTCCAAAATACTATCAAAACAAAAAGTCAATAGAGGTATGGATGTCATTCTTATTAACCCTTCGTCGTATCATATCTTCTCTCTTCTTAAATACGATTCACCATTTAAATGTTTATATTCTATGAAGGTAGAGTTGAGGTTAATGCCATACATCTTCCGTTATTGATTTTCTTCAGATAATTTCTTAAACCTATTTCTATTCCTGTTATAAACGCATCTGTAAATATTCATTACATACAAACATTCGCACATACGTACGACCCTACATATGCACACTTACACACAAACATATATGTATGTATGTATGTATGTATGTATGTATGTATGTATGGACGTATGTATATGTACGAATTTCAGCGTGAAAGACATCCATTCAAAACCTCATAGAATCTCTTACTTCATTTAAGAATTTATTACTCGATGTCACCAGTATCGTCGCACTGACTGACCTGGTCACCGACTCATTTGAAGTGAGATTGTAAATGTACAAGGTCAGAGGACTAAACGTGGGCATCTTTTCCCATCGATTGAGATAAATCCTTTTTCACCATCGAGTGAGACATCCCATTCGTATTTTAGTCGATGTGAAGTAGATTTGTCGTTCCACTTGTCTGTTAGGGTCAAGTGATTTTAAACGTGTCACTTATATCTTTCAAAAGATTCCATTTTTTACCCCACATTTATATGGATTCGAAATGTAACAGAAAATCAATTACATTTATCAGTACACTTACGTTTTAAATAATACTTTTTACAATAGGAATGAGGCCTAAAATTTGGTAAGAGGGGGCTAGTCAATAACGTCGATTCTAGTGATTAACTGTTACTCAATTCAGCGACACCGCAAGGTTTAAGACCAAAGTCGAAACTTGAACTCAAAACATAAAGACGGACGAAATTTTGCGAACCATTTTCTGTTGTTGACAGCTCGCCGCTTTTTTACATTTTAGATGATAATATTAAAGACTAATTGAAAAATTTAGCTGGAGAATACCTTTGAAGAAGAGATGGCTGACACAAGAATAGAGAAATAATTTTCACCAGTCACAAAGGCTGCCTTCATATTTCAAAATATCCATTACGTGGAAATCATATCTGCTAGAAACAGAGCCGAATCTCCCAAATAAAATCCCTGTACTCTGAAACAAGGGTAGAAATATTCAGCCAAGTTATTTATGAGCAAATGAATGCTGGAGTGACCCTGTTGGAATGCCTTTGATCATAGATATTTTCTGTCCGCGCTGACCCAGGGCTAGCAACAATAACAAATGTTGCATACCCTTCAGAATCCAAGAATCCACATACCCTTCAGAATCCACATTTGGTTTTTGTACAGGTGATGTACGCATAGTTATAGTGTATGTTATTACGTAACATTAACACCAATAGCTTTCTCTTTTCGTCAATAGCTTCCCTTACAAAGGAAGAAATTAATTTCTTTGGCTTTTTTGGTTTTGAATATAAATATATTTAACGCAAAATTGCCAACTGTCTTTTATGTTTCATCCTGAAAAGAAAAAAATAGACATATCGTTGCTCTCACTAGATGTTTTATTGCACATATTTTGCAGAGTTGTTTGTTTGTATAAACCATAGCTATAAATATCAAAATTAAAGAAAAATAAAGGTCATTGATTATATATTGTTAGGCTGCAAAAAAAAAAAAATAAATAAATACTATATATTTTCAATGTAGGCGAATAGTGAAGAAACCAATGTATTGAAAGATAGATTTTACGTAAGATTAATGATAAGATTAATGTGATACATCATATGAGTAGATTAATGTTCAGAAATTTAATTTATCTGTAGCGTATCAGAAAGAAATGTTCCATTAGATTTTCCTTTGATGCAACGTCAGATACATAATTGAAACAGAATGCAAATAAAGTTACAGACACTTATACCTATCACATACGACTCTTACTTGATTCATTATCAAATATTTGTGTAAATGTATTAAACGTTATTCTACCATTTACCTAGACGTTAAACCTGTAAGGGATAAAAATCTAAAGAAAATGTCAGAAATTTACAGCCACAGTAACTATATGGTTTCACATATGTTTCTGTTCCGTTCCCTGATAGAGGTTCTTCAAGCAATGCGATTTTTTTCAGCTCAGTCTATACCTAAATATCATTAAGCGATGTTCTCCTAGCCCGGTCTCTTTCCTTTTTACTATCTATTATTCACAATATGTATGATCGACCCAGTCATTATGACGTTGCGACCGAAGCACTGTCTATTTTTCTACGCTTGGTTTCTATTATACTTGGATGTTTACAAACAACGCGTATATTAAATTCATGTTTCTTTCAACGACAGACTTTTCTCAGCAAAAACTACATGACTCTTTTTCTTCTAATTTGTTTGTTGGAATACAAAAGATTATAAGAGAACCTTTAATTGGTCACTTGACATGCTAAAAATAGCAAAAATCACACACCACTGTTTAAACAGAGAAAAAACACTTTGGAATATATAGTCCTGTATATTCACAAATAGATGAGATCCGAGCGCCTTTGATCATGTGTCTGCTCTTTGAAAACTGAATTAAAAGCTAAAAAAAAAAATATTAATACAACAAAAGGCTGCAATAATGCCATTTTATTTTATTCTTATAATTCGGTTAATAGAATAATAAGGATAATAACTTATTGATTAGTAACAGTATATTTATGTGTCAGCTAACTAAATAGATTAATAATAGAAATCTAACAGAAAATATATGGAAGGCAATGACTATATTTGTGATGTCTGGAATTTAAACAACAAGAAAAGGAAGAAAATATTGAAAATAGACTTGTCTGGAAAACAATCGATTTTACTCTCTTTCCTGGCAAATTCTTAAATACTATGCCGATCACCAAAAAGTACGAAGAGCATTACAATATTTAAAGAAATATTCTAACACTGCAGTTTCTCAGCGTTCAGATAATTATTAAAAACAACTATGAAATTGTTTTTAAATAGCTAGAGAAAATAGGCCCCATCTGAATAATTGATCTCATGCGGGCATTGAACTCAATTCACTTAATAGAAATATGTAAATGACGTTACCTAAAACAAAAGATAGGAGAAAAAATATTTGAATGATGTGCATGATGTTAAAAACGTGCGTGCTATTTACATTTATTTACTTACAATTCTTTAATTTACCTAATTTAATGCATATTTCTCGTTAGGGAATCAAAGTTTGTTTTAAGTAAAGACATCGCTAGAGAAACCATGCTTTCTCTAATCCAGTTCTCAATTCAATCATATTTTTGCAATAAATTTCAATCATTGCACAGGGGTATAGTCAAAAACCAATTTCAAGGATTATACCGGCTATAGCACTGACTATTATGGAAACTGGATATGTGAAAGGCATCGACAGACTGGAATATACTTAACCAAATAACGTAAACTAAATTGTATGATATTGTCAAATTAATTATGCATAGGTGCAGGAGTGGCTGTGTGGTAAGTAGCTTGCTCACCAACCACATGGTTACGGGCTCAGTCCCACTGTGTGGCACTTTGGGCAAGTGTCTTCTACTACGGCCTCGGGCCGACCAAAGCTTTGTGAGTGGATTTGGTAGACGGAAACTGAAAGAAGCCCGTCGTATATATGTATACATATGTATGTGTATGTATATGTTTATATGTCTGTCTTTGCCCCCCCCCACATCACTTGACAACCGATGCTGGTGTGTTTACGTCCCCGTAAATTAGCGGTTCGGCGAAAGATCCCGATTGAATAAGTACTAAGCTTACAAAGAATAAGTCCTGGGGTAGATTTGCTCGACTAATGGTGGAGCTATAGCATGGCCGCATTCAAATGACTGAAACTAGTAAAAGAATAAAAAGGAAAAGAAAATATTTCCAAACACACGCATAAATATGCACGGTATGTACAATAAACAAAATGAATGAAGCAAACAAATGTATTACCCTACATTAAAATTATTGAATTTAGTTCTTTGTCAGTATACTCTTGACAAAGGAGAAGTACCGATTTCCTAACTGCATTCTCCTACTTTATGTTATATATATATAACACAACATAAATTCGCACCTTTGATAGGTCTGCGGAAGTGCCGCTATAATGCCTAAAACCGGAAATATTGCGTGAATTTTTATTTGGAAGCAGATTTGACACAGAAACAATTGTTAAAGATGAGTAAAAGTGTCTCTTTGTGTTCTTATTCGAATTACACAGACACACACACACACACACACACACACACACACATATATATATATATATATATATATATATATGTAATTATACTGAACCGAAAATAAAACGTGATTTTTTCAAATGTTATTTTTATATGGTAAATTCTGAAAATTTTTTCGGGGACGTAAGAGTAAATATTCCAAGATATACTGGTTTATGGCTGAGACCCAAATTGCTGGTAACCTTTCAATTTTACCTGAAACGTGACGCCAAAACGCAGCAGTGTTGAATGCCGTGGGTGACAGTAAAAACAATTGTCATAAAAACCGAAATACACGTGCATCTCAGAAATCAACTTGAACCGCTCTCCTGGCATTCGTAATTTCTCCGAATTTTGGGTTTATTACTATGTTGTACTGTGAATTATATATGTCGTTGTTTATTTGTTGAACTTTGTGTTGTTACATTTGTTACATTTGTTGTTACACATGTTAACGTTTGTGAAAGTCTTTTCGATGTGCCCCACCCACGTTTCAAGGGGAAATTGTTATTCGCCAGGGCAGTGACAAGAACCAAAATAAATTGCCCATGACTATGAAACTATAGAAAGTGTCGAAAAGAGAAC
>NC_142928.1:76420684-76460684 GCF_046866305.1 Octopus bimaculoides | reverse complement strand
TTTTACGTGTATCTAAATATACGTAAATATTTAATCATATACACGTCATGTTAAGGAACATTACGAAAGAAAATTGCTATAAACAACATTTCTGATTGCAAAGGAAGAATATATTTACAAATTTGCAAGAAAAATGCCTTCAGTTTATACAGGAAAGTAGGAAAAAAGGCCCAAAATAATACATATAAAACTGTGTAACTTTTTGATATCGCTTACGGTATCATTAATGGATGCAGGAATTATAAAGCAGGCCTCAGGTTTTCGTTTTTTTTCTTGTTTTTTCTTTCTCTTTTTTTTTTGGGGGGGGGGGGGGTTACTGTCTTTTTTTCTACGAATGCCTCTTGAATAGAGGAACAAATATTTGGTATAATGCACTTACAGATTTCTTTTTCATATCCTTTGATCTGAAATAATGTCCAAATGAACTCTTCTGCGACATTTACAGAATGTAATGTTGGGTATCTTATTGTTCAGAAAACGTTTGTGTGAAGATATGGTTGTCATAAATAACAAACAAAAATATAATAAATAATGTACAAATATATAAATCACCAATACGCATCGGAGTTTAGTGTTATTAGATTTTTTTTCTTTTTGATTGAAAATTCTTTAAAGAAACTGCGAAACTCTATTGCGTATCAAATAATCTCTTGTAGGCAAAAGAATAAAAGCAAATCTCAAGTGTGTTTTCAGTTTCTTTATCATAATACGTAAACTACATATATTCATGCTATCGATGCATAAAAAGGTTCTATAATACAGTAGCGTTGGGCATAGATAGGAGACATCTACACTCGTAAGATTTGCATATATAAACACAACTTACGTAGTTGTTGCTGTTGAGTAGATCATTTATCTCATCTGATAGTTTTGACTGCGAGTAAACTGGCAGATGAAAAATGAAAAAGGCTAGAATGAATGGCTTCAGGTAACACTGCCAACTTTAACTCATTCGATTATTGGTAGTTAATACAACAATATCAGCCGCAATAACTACTACTGCTGATATTATTCAGTGATAATATGATCATGTTAATAATGATGATGACGGTCATAAAGTTGATAATGATAATAATAATAATAATAATAATGATAATAATAATGATGATGATGATGATGATGATGATGATGATGATAGTAATGATGATGATGATGATGATAATAATAATAAAAAAAGTAATAATAATAATAATGATAATGATGCTGATGATAAGTTCAGTAAATATAATGCGTGTTTCAAATTTATGTATACAACTATCCTCTAATTTACGTATACTAACATGGTTGTAACTAATGTATATATAGGGATTATATATTGAAATATCAAGTACTATTTACGGTAAATTTATTCACATATCTATATAAACAAATAAAGATATGTGTGTGTATGTGTGTGTGCGTGCCCGTGTGTATGTGTTTGAGTGTGTGAATGAATGTATATATGGAGTGAGTTATATATTGAGCACATTGATATACTTGCTTACTATTTTATGTACAAGAATCAATCTGTTGATTATATATCGAAAACTGATATAGTGTGTGGAGATGCTGTTATACCACATGTAATTTTCTGGTGAATATATTAATGAATGTGAATATAATACACTTTTGAAAAGAAATTCAGTTCCCTTTCTTACCGTGACAATCTATTATCAACAAACATTAAGTTAAGAGGTAAAACCTACCAGCAATAAATCAACGAGAATCGTACGCCAAAATAATATGAATTAAGACTTTCAGTATACATAATTAAATATAAAATGCAATATTAAATTGGCCAACAAAGCTTAACTAGTATTGGTTTCATGCTTTCGGAAAAAAACTATTTGGACGTCAGGTGCAGTAAAATTAAAAGTAAGACTTTAAAACATACGTATAGTCATTCAATAGAAATCTTGATGGTTGGGCTTAGCTTCTAATTCAAGAGACCGAGTGTGGAATACATCACATGAATTTCTTAGCATATGGAATATTAATATGTGTATAAAGAGGCGAGTATGAGATAAGGACAGATTAATTTTATGTTTTGGCGAGCAGCACATAACGGATAACATATGTTACAAAGTCAGGAATCCATGTGGAGAAGAAATCGCAGTTAATACTCTGAATATTTTTTTTAAATGTTAGCAATTTTTTTTTTAAATGCAAGGCAAAACCAAAATAATAATCTTAATTGACATTTTCTTTTGGTTTCTTCTTTATAATCGTTAGGCAGTTCTTGTAGGACATTGTCAGTGGGAATCGAGAACTCTAGTATATTGCTGAAATGTTAATAAACGTGTTAATGAAAATGAATATTTATTGATTGATTCAAAGAAAATTCTTTGAAAATAAATACATTCGAGGGAACTTTAGTATGATAAATCTATACATGGGGGCAAAATAGAAATTGAGTATACAAATAAGAAATGTTTCTTTTGCTTATCTAGCCTCAGAAGCTTGTAAAGCATTCTGTCTTTCGGAAATAATACATCTAGGTCTACATTATCGTGGCCGGAAAATTGGTGGTACACATTTTCGGTGTATATGATATTTGGCCCTATGAAAAATTCGTCGCATGGACAATGATAATGCGTATTGCATCAACATTTTTTTAAGAAAAAAGGAAAAAGAGAATGATAAACAATAAAAGCTAATGATTTTATAAAATAGAATGAAACTTCAAACATTAAAAATGGAATGAGGTCATTTAAAACGAAATAGCTTATGGCGAATTTTCCTATAAGCCTGAATTATACAATGTCACGCATTTTTATACAGCAACATGTGATTTGATGGAGATTTGTCTTTTATTCCCAATAAGATCAGTGACCACAGAAAAGCTCCTTGGTTAACTCGAGAATGAGGTATTTGTATTCAAAACTGGTATAAGTGTGGCGATAGCAGCATGATCTCACAGCTGGACATTATATCTAATAGACTTCAGTTTCTCTTCTATCAATTTCTTTCCTAAAGGCGGTTCAAAAAGCTGATTGGCAGAAATTCACAAAAACATCATTTCTTTTTCTTTTTTTTTCTATCGTTACATTTAACGTCAGATGCCGCTCCATTCAACTTATTGAAATGCATCTATGCCCAGGTCAGCCTGAACATTCTATTTTCCTCCTCTCCCTATCCCTGATGATTGCAGTATTTCATCTCCTAGACTGCTTTCTATACACATTTGAATCCTTCCTCTTTAGAAATTTTATCTTTTGCAATTCGCTCTCTGACCTTATTTTGGCTAGAGACACCAAATATATATTCCAGGAAACTTTTTACATTGATACCGCCCGCTATGAAAGACTTGATATTTTTCTTCGTATTTTTACAATGGCATAAAATTATTCTTGCGTTTTAATACCACTGAAATACTTTGGGCATTGGTTCATTCTGGGATTGATAAGACAAATACTATTAACATACTCGGGTCGGTTAAATCACACGCGATCTTTTGCGTCATAACAAAAAAAAGAATGTTTAGAAATCGAGAAAATATTTGGGTTGCTTCTAGTATATAGATACATACATGATATATTTGGTAATCTACTAAAATTGGTTATACATAATATTTACATAATATCGAGGTCTCTTTCTTTCTTTTGTTGTCCTTCCTATCAATATATATATGCATGTATGTACATATATACACACATATTCTTATGTACACACATACACGCACACACACACATATATATACATACTTATATAATACATATATGAAAGTATTTTGTTGTTGTGTGTATATATGTATATATATGTATATCTATATAGACCCAGTGCCTACAAACACCCAAATACATACACATAAATGTAAATATATGTGCTCCCATGTGAATGTGTGTTTTATCAGTCAGGAAAGCTAGCAAGTCTTTAATGGCGATAGAAACAATTATATGTCATTAGCAACTTATCGAATGATTTTATTTGTGCCAATGGGGACAACATACTTGAAGAGAAAGATAGAACGATTTCTGTGTACAGGTGTTTGCAGTGAATTGGATGGTAATCATTCTTACTAATGATCTGCGTGTCAGTACGCTGTTGTCTTGTGGAAAAGGGAATAAAATTTACAAACTACAAAAACTTTCTTCAGTCAATTTAATGAACGTCTTTATTGAAGAAAATGGAAAGCAAAACCTATAATAACAATTTTACAAAATACAGTCACGATTTACAATAGATTGAATCAGAAAGAGCTAAACTGAAGCATAATGCTAAACACGGCACGATTTGCTACAAATTTAATAAAAAAGAAACGTATACGATAAGGTTGATGAGTAGGTCGAAGAACTAGTATGGAATTTTGCCAATTGTTTTATAGCATTAGAGTTCGTCTTTTTTTTTATGTTTCTGGGACAAATCTTAACTAAATTAACTCTACATGTCAAGGACAGTAAAATAAGAACTTGTTTTAATAAAGTATTTTCTGGGTTCAAGGTAAATGCCTATTTCTTTAGTACGAAACACCCCGATATTGTAGCATTCCAATGATTGAAACCAGTAAATGAATAGATCAAATAACAATGTAATGATTCAATATGTTGCTGCTTCATTAATTTAATTTAGCTAATAATATATTTTATATAGCATGGGAAAGCGAATCATTTTCATTAGCGTAATGCAGTTTCATATTTATATAATTTACACATCTATTACACTTTACAATACATTATATCGATTTGTGCTATATTTATTTCGTAAAAGAGACATTATAATACAAACAGTTATACATTTACGACACACAAGCTCAATACATATACATCAAAGAGGCTGTAAAATAATACGCATTGTATGGCCAATATGGGAATAATTTTGATGTGACACTTATAGTTAGCAGCTGTCCGCAACGTCAACGTAGATCAACTTCCTGCCACTACAGTACACTTCGTTGGGGCAACATCAGCGGTAATCGTGTTCTTATCATTGTTTTTTAGTTCAAGAATAACACTGATCCATTAAACATATGACCTAAAAATTTGCATCGTGACCATGTTGTTCTTTTGCAAAACAGAAATTATATTATTCAAGCAATACTCGTTTGTCTATTACTATAGAATACGATTTGAGTGAGATTAAGCTACTGTTTAAACCAAGAGAAAGCTAAAGTACAAAATTTCTTTCAAAATTCATGACATTTAAGAATACAAAAGCAGACATTATATCACATTATTGACGGAATCATCGGAAATAGGATTATTCTATTCCGTGTTAGAATCCTAGCAGTACAATGATCGTTCTTATCGGTTAACAATTGTGTCCAAACTCAGTGAATGTAGATAAACTTCTGTTAGTCAAATTTACTATATTCGGTTGATGATTACTTCAGTAAATTCAAAACCCTTACAAAGACTACATAGTATCGGTAGTGAAGTAATAATAAATTAATAATATCAGAACAGAGCTTTACACATCCAAGTTTCATTATGCAGTTAATCACATCGTTCTTTGTCAGGATCTACAAGCGTTTCCGCTGCGAACTGGTGCATATTGCAAATTGTACATCTTGATGATAATTACTGGTGCCGCTTAACACCAAGATGCACAATTTGCAATGTGCACCGGCTTGCAGCGGTAACGCGCGTAGGTCCTTACAAAGAAAGATGTGATTCACTCTATAATAAAACTTGCATGTGCAAATCTTTCTCTTGACATATATAAATACATACATACATACATACATACATACACACACACACACATACACGCACACACACACACACACACACACACACACACACACACACACATATATATATATATATATATATATATATATATATATATATATATACATATATATATATATATATAAATATATATTATAGGTGCAGGAGAGGCTGTGTAGTAAGAAGCATGCACCCCAACCACACATATATATGTGTGTGTGTGTGTGTGTGTATTTGCAAGTCTGTGTTTGGCCTCCACCAGCACTTGACAATCGATTTGGTGCGTTAATGTCCCCGTAACTTAGCGGTTTGGCAAAAGGGACAAAGAGATTACGAAAAATAAGATTTTGGATTCATTTGTTCGACTAAAGGTGGTGTTCAGCATGGCAGCTGTCAAATGAGTGAAACAAGTAAAAGAATAAAAGACTACATATATATATATATATATATATATATATATATATATATATATATATATATATACATGCATGACAGGCAACAACACTATGTAAATCAATAGAAGAAATGAAAATAAAAAGTTATAAAAAAATAGAAAGCAAATAAATTTATGAGTTCGGGAAATGAAGCTCTTTGTTGAGTGAATATACTATGTGAGAACATATATAAGTACGAAGTAGGTAAGACAGAAATAAGTCAGCATCTAAAATATATAGGTTTTGGGCAACGTATGCCAAATACTGGCTATAGGAAACACAAATATATATGCTTGCATACCCATTCCTTGAAATGTGTATGTTCTACACATCAGAGATTTTATGAAGGTCTCTTGTGATTGTGTTACTTCAATCTGTAGATTTGTGTTTCACCTCCTGGGAAAGCATCGATGAGCATTATATATATATATATATATATATATATATATATATATATATATATATATATATATATATATATATATAAATTTTTTTTCAGAATGAGATAAAAATCCAAGGGTCTGAAGATTTTAGAACATTTATAAGTAGAAGGTCTCACATCTGTCTCCGGGATATTTTTTATATCCCTTCATTATACATATATAATTGAGTTTCAGTTCAATTAGGTACTTAAACTGAGGCATCTTGCTAGGATGAACTTGTTTGCACACTCACACAATATTAGATGATTATCAATCTCTATATAAAATTTTTCCATCCGATATTCATGCAGAGTATGCAGAGTATGCAGATGGCACGATCCAACTTAGTGAATAAATCTGCTCTTATTTGTTCAGGCATGTACTTTATATAAAGATACTGTCCAAATACTTTGCAGAATCCAGTTTAGATGAGTAAAACATAAATGAATAACACAGTTGTGTAAGTTTCAATTCATTACGGCCGTTTCGAGCGACACCTTCAATTGATCAATGAAAGCATTACATCATTACAAATAAAACCGTTCTCATCAGATGACTGCATAGACATCAAGCAAGGAGGGACACGTTCGATATTAAAATGTATTAATATCATCAATAGAGAGCAAATATTTACAAGGATTCCGCTGCTAAATTTTTTGGCAACACGTTAAAAGGAGAGTACAGCGACAGACAAATAAGAAATTAGCATAAGTTAGAGTGGGGAGGAGGGATGAATGAGTGTAGTGACCCCATTATCTACATATTGATGACAATGGTGAGAATGTAGTCTTCAAAGCACATTAGATCTTTGGGGAGTTATAAATTAATTAGTATCATGACAGACAGTTCTACTATCTACGAAAATGGAACTTTACATCCGGATATATCAACATCAAAGGGTTGGTCATGGGGTGGTAAAGGAGGATGTATGCTGGGGGAGTGAAAAGGGATAGCTAATAAAGCTTGTTTTGACCGTCATCTTAAAAGGGTAGGAAAATTGAACTGTTAAAAGGAATACCTTTTAAAGGATTATGGGCGGGATGTAAGTTAAGAGAGAAATGGAAGGCGTGAGTTTTAAACTTAGTTTACTTATAACATTAAAGCAAAATATAAATATACGGATATATAAAAGCTAGAAAGAATTTTCAAATATAACTAAATAAGGGGATAACGTATAATTCATAATGTACGATTGCAGCATATAAGGTATTTAAAAAAAATTAAAAAACTATAAATTGCCACCAGATTTGTATGCTATGAAAATTTTAAAAATATAAGGAAATAAAAAGTAAAAATAAAAATATAACCAGATAAAATATGAGTAAATAAAAAATGTAAAGGATATATATGCAAAATTATAAAAATATAAACTATATGAAATATATAAAAAAAAGTATTGTGTAATAAAAATATAATACTTTTATAATTTTAGGTCCACAGTACTCAGTGGGATATATGGAAGAAAATTTTAAAATTGTCAAAGTATTAATAAAACATAAAAATTATGAAAAATACATGAAGGGTATGTACAATCTTAAGATATGAGGAAATAAGAAAGAAGATTTATAACGAGGAAATATAAGAAAATATCTGAAAGAAGATTTATAATAAAAACTATAATAAAAAAATTATAATAAAAATTATTGAAATGTTATACTAAAAAATTCTTTATTTAAAAACAAATTCTAGAGTAAGTCAATAAAAGATGCTATACCAAGATATATAAAAAGTAAATAAGGTAATATAAAATGAAAATAAAGAATATATTATCAGGTCATTAAGACTGAAATGTCTGATTTTGAACTGAAAGTCTATTTTATTTTATCTGAAGAAAAGGCAATGCCGTTAATCAAAGTATGCACCTAAATTATCAACACAATTTTGCCATTTTATCGGTAGCATATTTATGCCGGCAGCGAAGAATTCTGGAGCGCAAGTGTTGATGAAATCACGAAAGGCTGTTTTTGTATCTTCTTCAGATTTGAAGTTTCTTCCTTGTAAAAAGTTGTCTAATGCCTGGAAAACATGATAGTCAGTTGGTGGAAGACCTGGTGAATATGATGGATGACAGAGTACTTCCAAGTTCAGTTCCTGTAACTTGAGTAGCGTTCTTTGTGCAACATGTGGTCGAGCATTGTCTTGCAAGAGAATTGACCTGTCTCTATTGACAAATCTCATGTTTAATTGCAAGTACGATCATAATTTCATCCAATTTGTTGATGTATATATCTGCTGTAATTGACTTACCAGGTCTCATGAAGCTGTAATGGATGACACCAGTGCTGGACCACCAAACAGACACCATTAGCATTTTCGGTGAATATTCTTGTTCAGATTGTTCGGCATTTCGTCATTATCCAACCACCGTGCAGAACGCTTGCGTTTGTTGAAAAGAATCCATTTTTTTTATCACTCGCAACAACACCATGCAAAAATGGTTCGCTTTTATGCCGTGACAGCAAAGAACAGCAAGTTTCAAGACGACGTGTCATTTGATACTCGTTTAGTTTGTGTAGTACCCACTTGTTCAGCTTCTTTACCTTGCCGATTTGTTTGAGATGGTCCAATACAGCTGGAATCGAAACATCAAACATTGCTGCTAACTCACGTGTAGTTTGTGAGGTATCGGCTTCCACTACAGTTTCTAGCTCATCATTATCCACCTTAGTCTCAGGTCTACCACGCTGTTGATTTTCAAGAGTAAAATCACCAGACCGGAGCTTCGCAAACCATCGACGTACAGTGGGCTCCTTCGCCACATCTTCACCAAACACCTCATTGCTGTTTCGAACTCTCCGTGATGCATTGGTTATACGACGGAACTTATATTCATAAACAATCTATTCATTGGTTCAAAACATTTGTTCAAAAAATTGATTTACAAGAGAAAAACTCACAATATAATCAGACACCATGAATTGCATTTCGAAAAGTAATGTAACTCTTCAATGTTGTAAAACAAAGAATTGTTAGGATAAAACATTATAGTTAACGACTGTCAAACTTGGTGCATAAGAAAATCGGACATTTCATTCTTAATGACCTGATATAATAGAATTGTTACATAAATCGTTATAATCAGAATATTAATTAATCATTAATTCTAGATGGAAAAAGGCATAATTATACCGGGTTATAATGGAGATGAAATAGAATTAAAATTATCGTTAGAAATAGGTTAAGAAAATATATTTAGAATACAACGAAGAACAATAATTTAGGTACGATAGTAACAGATCATAGATGTTATATTTCATATTTAGGGGATATTTAAAAATTACAGAATTATTAGGAAAAATAGTATATTTATATTAACTGTGATAGAATAGGTTTACCAGTGGGATTGGGTAGGTATATATTATGATTACTAATATTTAATAGATGAAAGGGCTTAAAGAAAAGAAGTTTTAGTCACCCCAAAAAAATGAAATATATATATATATATATATATATGATACACTAAATAATTGTCAGCTTATTTAAAGGCACGAATAATCTTGTAGACACAGGACAGTCTAAAATCTAATTTATTATTAAGTAGTTCTTATCTCTATATTTTAAAATATCATATAATTCCATACAACAAAGTCTACATCAATATCGGCTATATATGTATAGTTGCGCTAAACGCACTAAATCCCATTCGAGACTGAAATCGATATTATTGTCTTTAAATTCCCAGATTTTCGTAGATAATGAGGTACTATTAGCTTGAGTACTTCAGTATGAGCCCTAGCAAAGTCCAGTGCCTTGAACAGGGGCTTCATTGATATAGATGGGTAGGAATCCACTATATCAAATTGGTTAAACCTACTTCTACCCACACTGCTATTAGCCTTAGAGCATATAATGATCTTGTTCGTATTGCACCGTGGGGCGAAGTTAGAGGCGTTTCTAACGCCGTTGCTCATCTTTCTGATGAGCCGTTTGCTCACCTGTCCGATCTCAGGCTCAACCGGGTTTATCAGCCTGCTTTTAGGATTAGAGGCAACGTTAAGCTTATGACTCTTGATCGTTATGAAGGTATCCTTATTCGACAGCGTCTCTACCTTATTTTCTATGCCTAGTTTAAAAGCTATATCACTGGCTTCTTGGTTAATACTATTGTACGCCTGGGAGTATCCCTCCTGTACGTCTGTCGTTATGTTGTAATGTTGTTATGTTGTTATCCTGTAATGCTGTTGTTAAGGAACTGTGCGTATGTGTCACTAATTGCTCTATATGAATATTTTGTTTTATCGGAGAAGAGAATGGTTCTATCAGAAGATCTAAGCGTGCAGGTATCTGTTCTAACATTACGTTAGAAAGCGTAATGTTCTAACATTACGTTAGAAAGCGCTTGAGGGCTTATGGAATTTCGGGCGGGTTATTAAGTTTGACGGGTCCCTAAAAGCAAGATCCAAGAATTATGACTGTTTAAGGTGCTGCAAACAAATATGGTTTCTGATAACAGTGTGTCTAAAACTTTAGCACCCACCGATTGGCAAACATGATACGGTTTATTTTCTTGTCATAGGCTCACTTGATCTAGATATATCTATGTAGAATATTTTTCACCTTCATATCAATATGATAAATCCCATTACCTGATCTGAATGTTTATATTTAAAGTATTCTTTGATTCATCACAGAGGATAGACATGACCAACCGTACACATCTTATTTTCTGGTCAAAGGCTCTATTACTTGATCGGGATATAGTCATGAAAGCTAATTTTTATATTCTTATCATTGTAAAAAATGATTTTACTTGATCTGTTTTTATGTAAACTATTTTTGACTCATCACAAAGGATACACAAACAAACAAAATTTTTATTATCATTGTCAAAAACAATGCGTGCGTGTGCATATGTATGTGTCCGTGTGCATATATATGTGTTAATTGTAATTATCGGGATGGTATGTGTGTATATGTGTGGTATAGCGGTCAGGGCGCTGCGTGTCTGTCCGTGTGTGCATGTGTATCTGTGTGTTACGTTTATCAAGGCGGTGTGCATGTGTGCTCGTGTGTGTATGTGTGTGTGTGAGTACGTGTGTATGTGAGTGTTTTTTTCTAGGAATGTGTCTCTGGGTTTCTTTGTACTCGTCAGGACGGTGTGCTCGTGTACGTGTGTATGTGTGTACGTGTATGTGCCTGTGTATATATATATGTGTGTATGTCTGTGAGTGTTTGTTGTGACTGTTAGATTTTACAGTGTGTGTATGTGTGTGGTTTTTCCTAGGAATATGTGTGTTTGTACTAAATAAAAAATGAGACAAGAAACTTGAGGCAGTGTGAACTTTCTATGACATTTATAAAGAGAAAGGTAGTCTTGCATCTGTTTCAGTGATATGAGGATATCCCTTCATCAGAGACGATAAGAGAGAGTTAAATAGAGGGAAATAATAGAGTTCAATACAAGAATTTATTTTGGAAAGGGGGAGATATAGGAAATATAAATATAGGAAGTATAAATAGAAATATGAGAATAAAAATAAAAATAAATATCGGATGTAACAGGTGCAGTTCCATTATCCAAGGAAAGGGAAGTGTTTTTCTCAAGGACACGATGCACCACCCATGCTAGGAATTGAAATCACGATCTCGTGATTGAGAGAGCATAACATTGACCTCACACACACATATATATGTATACTAAAACTTATACATACATACAGACAGACACATAAGCATGAAATTTAATTATACATTAGATGTTTATAAATATATTGCAATACACACACACAGGGGTATTTTGCGGTATTTCGTTCAGTGAAAGTGCCTTCACAGATGTAGTGTGTTGAAAAACAGTGTAGATTCCAAAACCAAGCGAAACAAATCATCTGAAGGTGAACTAGAACGACAGATATCGATATTTATCAATATCGACAGATATGACAGGACAACAGCGAAATATCAATACCTGACGTTCTCGTTGAAGACCAGGGCGATTTGTGTCGCCTAACATTGAAGTATACTGTGTTTCTCAACACACATCTTTAAAGAGAATTTCCCAGGCCGAAATACCGCAGTCAAAACCATTTAACTTCACACATACATTAACTGATTGAAATCGATATTGTTCATATACATACATGCGTGTTTGTGTATGTATATATATATATATATATATATGTGTGTGTGTGTGTGTGTGTGTGTGTGTGTGTGTGGGTGGGTGTGTGTATGCGCGCGCGTGCGTGCGTGTTTGTGTGTTAGACAAGGGCGATCTTAAATTTAAAATGTCACATGAGATTAAAACGGACTTGCATGAGGAAAAATTGTGTATATGCTGGATTTCACTGATTTTAGTTTCTCACACATACGTGGTCTAATATAATCCGTATACAACCAGCTGATTTGAGGTTTTCACTATTTCTGCTGTGTAGACATTCACTGCGTAGTACTCTTCAAAGAAAACGTCCTGATTTATTGTTAATGCACCCTGACTCGTTCCATTAAATTTTTTATTGTTCATTCTATATAACTTTTATTGAATTACCTATATATGCTTCAGTAAATGAGATACTTTTTCATTTCTCCATTCGTATTTGCTTTAAAATAAAATACCTCCTCATTCTTCAACTTGTATTACACTAGGGTCAGTCAACTCACGATCCACAACGACGATATTTTGTTACCTACATTATTTCCTCTACATTTGTGAATATTACATTTACTAAGCATGTTTTGAGATTCTGCTGTTGATAGTTCAACGCTGTTATTCTTTTTCAAAAATTTCAGAGGTGGTAAAAATTAGATGGTATCTTTTTCGTCCTAATGTTAAACGACCTGGTTTGGGGTATTTATGTTAGCTACATATGCAATAGTTTCTTCATAAATCTAGAGGAATTTTCCCACAAGAAGGATTACGATGATCCACCAGTTGTAAAAGGAAAATAGGAGTTAAAACTTCAATGAACAAGAATAACCACGTAGAAGAATATATATTTCTGACAAAATCGTTGTACAACAGCAAGTCGTATATAATACGAGTCATCATCGTGTTTCCCTTCAGTCATATGGAAATATACATAAATTTCTCGAGTTCTAAATGTAGGTTGTGTTGTGCCTAGGGAGAGTCATTATGCCAATCGTATAAACACATGCACTAGTTCAGTTTCACTCCTTTATTAATAGTCAATTGGATAAATATCTAACGAACCGATTGCTTGCTTAACTTGGGTGAACAGTAAGTCATTTTTGTGTGTGTGCGTGTGCGTGTGTGTGTTTGTGCGTGTATGCAAGTGTTTGTGTGTGTGCGTGAACGCGCCGCGTATGTGTTAGTGAGAGTGTGTGTGCGTGAGAGTGTGTATGCGCGTGTATGTGTGTCAGTGAAGTTTACAGTATTTTCAAGAGCTTTTTAGAACTATTTCGCTATTTGTATATGTGGAAATTGTATTTTAATTGGGCTTTAAACAGAAATACTACTTTGACATGTTCTTAGATTTAACAATACATTTCTGTTCGGAAGTTTGATTAAATTTATTTGGAATCAGAGGAGAAAATTAATGCATTATTTGAGAAACTAATTGATCATCATTGCAGGCCATTGACAATTAGCAGACATATCCTGCTGATATGTTTATGAGTCTTAGAAGATTTGTAGATTGGTCTTATATAGGAAAATAAGAGTATTTCCCTCAGTTCATTCAAACTAACGATGTTACAGCGCATGTTGATATTGAATGTTTTGTAGATAGATAATTATTTCATAGCGAGGAATCTAATTACGTGGATTATTTATATATTATTACCAATCTACATGCGGCTTTTCAACGAATTTTAATATCTTAATGTTAGAAAGCATTAAATAAATCTTTCTCCAGTAAAGTAAATATGTTAATAAATAGTTACAAAGCAGCATTGATAACCATTCCGATCGTTAGAGTATCATTTATGGAGTATATTTTTCACTAAAAGACGACATATATTCAGAAACTATAGAAAACAGCCATAACTTTAACATTATACTCTAATAAAAGATAGCTATGATTTCAATGTTTTAAATTACTGACATCTGGCAATGTTATAATAGGGTTTTAGATGGAATGGAGACCATGGCTGACATTTGGTCTTAACTTGATGATTGATAAACTTAAGTCCTACTTGACGTTCGAACAACACGAATTTTGAGATCGGTGTAATATATGTGCCGTACATTTGTTCACGTTAACAAAATTCAGACATCTGTAATTCATAAACAAACACATAAATTCGTAACCTATTTTTGCCCATTAAGTAATAAATTCACTATGTTACAAAGCATTTAGAGTACAATAGCAGAAACTAATAAATTTAGATTCTAAAACAAACAAGCCACCAGAAAGAGGAATACGGCTAACTTGACATTGTATAGCATTACTAAAAATTTCACTCATTTTATATTCCATATATTTCATTCAAGCTTAATGAATAAGTAGTAAAATTACAGTTATGTAAATATTTCAAATTAAATAGGTATCATTACCATTATTATTAATAATAATGATAGTAATAAAGTGTCTAGCAAGTTTACACTTTTATTTGTAAAATACCCTATTGAATTTTGAATTTTGAATTTTGAGTTATGTGTGTATATATATATATATATATCACCAGATTATAATTTTTATTTCGCACAAGCGCATTGTTTGTTTTGGATTTTGTCGATTACAGATTATAGTAGGGCTAGTTGGGCTCCCTCTATGAGAAAAAACAGCACCGTGACACAATTCACTCTACCAGAAACGATATGTAGTATTGTTTGGTATTCGCGCATGAAGCTCCGATATGAACGTTTCAAATTGTTTGAGTGTCAATCTGAGGTCAATGCAATCTGAGGACTTGTAACAAGAGTGATAAAAATCAAACAACTAGTCATCATCATGGTGTTTGAAATTATCACTAATCATGGCGACGTTATGCCTCAATTCATCATCCCACACGGCTTCAGATTCAACACGGAGGCCTACATCAAGTGCTTGGAGGAAGTAGTGTTGCCCTGGGACAGGAGGGTGGCTGCTGGAAGACAGTCTAACTGGTAACTGGACTCTGTACCATGCACAAGCAGGAAAACCTAGTCATAATGGTTAGACAATTTCTGCGACCACATCACCCCTACTATCTGGCCACCTAACTCCCCAGACTACAACTCACTTGATTATTATGGGTGATGCGCAGTTGAGCGAGCTAACAACAAAACTTGAGCACCGAATGTGAACTGAAGTTAAATGTTATGACAGCAGTCACCACGTTAAACAAGGAAACCGTCCAGAAGAGGCGCTGGAGTTTCCGTAGTCGTCTGGAGGCCGTGGTTGAAGCCAAAAGCGATTTTATTAAATAGATTCACTCTTTAGAATTTCGGAAGATTTTTATGTAATGTTGGTACACATATCTGTTAAAATACGATGTCAGTCTTGTTTTAATGTTTGCGTAATTTAGAGGACAGTCTATTCACAGCACCCTGTATATAACACGTTTATATACGGAACAGATTTTTTATGAATTTCAATAGTCATGACTGTGTGCCAGATTTTTTCTTATTGTTTCACCTGTTTGTTGGAGAAAGTTTAGAAAAATGAATCTCTGAAACCCATATTGAAACCTTTCAGGCATTTATGATCTTATGTTAAAGAATTGAAATACTTTTACCTGCACACGACTTAAAGATAAGACCATAAAACATTTTGAAAGTGACAAAAGTAACATATTTGCATTGACATAGACAAAGAATACAATACAAAAATTAAAACTTTATTCAGATACGACATGAAATTCACTAAAATCAAGACCACAACACCAAACGACTTATAGTAGAAGTAAAAATCTAATGAGAGCAATATTGTACAAATATGATCACCTTATTTCGGTGCATGAAATGCGAATTCTTCCCAGCATATATATATATATATATATATATATATATATATATATATATATCATAAGATTTTTAAACTTTTAAATTTCATATTCAAAAGAGACTTCAAATTCACAGAAATGTTAACATAGAGTGGTGAATAAATCGATATATCGAATTTGAAGTCTCTGTCTCTTTTGAATATGAAAATTTAAAAGTTTAAAAATCTTATGATATAAATATAAACTGTGAGAACGACCCTTAAGGAATCTAATTAATGATCTCCTAAGGTAAGTTCTTATGCTATATTGGTAACGGTTGCTACATCCTCTGGAAAAAAATTATTATAATATATATATATATATATATATATATATATATATATATATATATATATATATATATATATATATATATATATATATAAATAAAGTGAAGTATATTTGCCACTTCACTTTATGGTGCAGTTACTGTTAATACCTCGTTCAGAGATTTAACATTGCTTATATATATATATATAGTATAATAAAATCTATAATATCTCAACGAAATACACCTACCCAATCAAGTTCGAAAAAAATACAAAAAATTATCAAGCAATATGTAAAAGAGAAATATAGCTTATGATCATCTGAGGAAGTTGTACAGATTTATAAAGAAGCCAATACAATATATATCATCACATTAAATGTAGAAAGCTTATAGGTTAATGTCCCATTTGCAAATACGAAAGGAATCATAATAGAGAATGTATATAAGCACTCAACAATATAGCAACAAGCCATACCAGCAAACTTATTTTAAAACTAGTGATGACGTGTACGACTGAGGTACATTTTTGCTAGCCTTTCTTCTATATTGTTTGAGTAACCATAGGCAGACCTTCACAGCCTATATTTTCTGCATTCTTTCTACACATTACATAGAAAAGGAAAATGCTTAAAGACATAAAATATATATCCTATACGTAAACTATAGATAATGGTTAAAATAAAGGTCGTAGAAAGCCGAAAAGGAAATATAGAAAAGATCACCATATCAAAATTTAACATCCATAATAAGACAAATGATTTTATCATTTTTGATATAGAAATACAAATTGAAAACAACAAAACATCATATACCTACTTGAAAACAGTGAATGCCCCCACAGCTATAAACGTCAGTAGTGAAAAAATCACTTTTAAGCGAAAAGTTTAGATTCTCCTCCAAATACAATACAGATGAGAAAGGGAAGCGCAGAATAAAATAAACATTAATTATAGACTACTAGACCGTGCTATAAAAGAAAACAGCTTCAAATACAATGCAAAAACTATATCACAGTGAACATCATATAAAATACACAAATCACCCATTTGTTTTATTCTCTGAATCAAACGTATAACAAAAATCGAACAAGCAAATACATAGAATTCAAATGCATCACGCAGGCTCATAAACTAAAAAGATATTTTAACAAGATCAAAACCAAGAACCTTCTTATCAATAGAACATCAGAAACATGTAAAGTTAAGACGAAGCTGCTAATGAACAGGGTAACCTACTATCACCCTTTTGAAAACAAAAGTTGTAAACGAAGCAACTCTCAATGCTACATTGGCGAATACTAGTATCACAGTCATGCATTAATAACAATGTGCAATCGCAACACTCTACATCACACACCGCAAAACAAATCTACGTAGAAAAAGGATAAAGAATCTGACACACTCTAAAATATTCTTCATAAAACAATGAATTAAGGATGAGTATTTTTTCAATAATGAATGAAAACCTATAAGGAAATGCAATACCGAAATATAACTCCAGCAGAAAAAAAGAATTAGGTGTGGCGAAGAACAAGAAAACCTAATTCTAAAACATGTGACTACTTTGTGGAAGCTTCAAGGACAACAAAACTAATAGAAAAGTCTACAAAATATTCAGTCAGTATATAAACGGCAAAGTGGATGTCTAATTGATTTAAATTCTTGAAAATGAATATATGAAGTTCTGGAAGCGTCAAAAATGAGTTTATGGAAAAGTTGTAATAAAAAATTATTAATATTTGAACACATTCATATCTTTACTGGAATATGTGTGTAAATGTATATCTTATTTTGTAGTGTGTAATTTTAGAGACAGTATTTCGTTATTTCTTCCGGTGTTAAAATCTTTGTTGCGAGGCAAAATACAAGCAAAACAAGCGATTCATTGACCTATGATCAGCCATGCACTAAATTGGTATTCTACGCACCAAATTGTTCCTAGTGAAGTTCATCAGTTTAAAGAAATATATTAGTTCGTACATTTACTAATCAATGTAGTCTAAGGGCACGAAATGTAATGGAATAAAAAAAAAAGCATTCCTTTAAAATTTTCCCACTCACATCCTTAATCCGTTTATATGCATATCATATAAATGAACTAACTGTCGTGTATTTCTGTGAATGTCTCCTGTATTATTTACATTATATGTATATGTGTGTGTGTGTATATATATAGAGATTTAAATATGTGTATGTCTTTATATATATTTATATGTATGCGTATACATATATGCGTGTGCGCATATATGTGTGTGTGCGTGTGAGCATGTGTGTGTGAGTGTGTGTGTGTGTGCGTATGTGTGTGTGTGTTTATAAATGACATCTACAAGATGAACCGACTACTCCGACTACTTTAGGGACTGTAATATTTTCAATATTTATGATCAATAATTTTATACTGAATCAGTCGGATTAAAACCATCTATGAATGCAAATAGAAGGCATCTATTGAATTAAATGAAGCCGGATGTAACTAGAAAGATATAAGCACTGCTTTGAATAACATTATCCAAGTTATTTATCTTCTTCCGATATTTTCTCCCCTTCTTTCTCTTGCTTTTTCTCTTCTTCATATATATATATATATATATATATATATATATATATATATATATATATATATATATATATATATATATATATATATTGTTATCAACATTTTATACATCACCAAACTTTTGTATATTTGTTTTTTGTGCGAAGCATTCTATTCATTAGATCTGTTCTTCTTTCAAAGCTTTTTATTTATCTTTTACTTGGCCCAAATGTATCTATATTCACTACATATAGTTCCACAAAATATTCAACCTCTCTTACCCTTCCCAATCACAACATGTTTCCATCTATTTAAATCTACCATCATATTCTCTACCGTACGTTCATTCAAAAAAAATTACAATTATCAATTATTTCTCACCTTCTGGCCCTATTTATCCCTTTATGCTATGACACATAATAATCCCTATTTCCGTCCACAAAATCTTAAAGATAAGCAACCACTCATACGGGGGAAATATTCAAGCATGTGTTTGTTTGGTTAAAAAGCTTGGTTCGCAGCAACGTGAATTCCGAGTCAGCGCGTCGGAACAATACGTCGCGCATAGTTGGATTACCCAATGCTTTTGAAAGGTTTTCGAAGGTAGAAACAATGCAGAAATCCGCCGTATATCTATTTGTATGTGTGTGTATGCATATGTTATGGGTGTAGGAGTGGCTGTGTGGTAAGTAGCTTGCCTACCAACCATATGGTTACGGATTTAGTCCCACAGCGCAGCACCTTGGATAAGTGTCTTCTGCTATAACTTCGGGCCGACCAAGGTCTTGTGAGTGGGTTTGGTAGGTGGAAACTGAAAGAAGCCCGTCGTATATATATTTCTATTCGGCATTCGCCATGATAGATCGCTGACCACTACATTTATATATATTTTCTCCTTGTTTTTCTTCTTATTTCTTTCTGTGTTCCTTTCAGTTGAAGAGCGTAGCTCGAAACGTTGAATACTTTCTCTATTCCCGAGCGTTATACTAATACATCATTTTGTTGTTTACACCACCTGTCCTCGTCTGTTGTTTTTTTCGTAAATTCTCCCATATATATATATATATATATATATATATATATATATATATATATATATATATATATATATATATATGTGTGTGTGTGTGTGTGTGTGTGTGTGTGTGTGTGTCTTTCTTTCCATCTATCTATCTATCTCTCTAGCGACATGTTTAGATTCCCGAATCGAAGAGTTGTAGCAAAAAAGACAAAGTGAATGAGTATAATACATAAAAATATAACTACTATGTTTCATTTCTGTGACTAAATTCTCGATGACGGCACCCACATAGCAGCTGAAACAAGTATATATATACATACATGCAGGAAGTAAATAGACACCATTAATTTTCAAAATTTTCTGATCTAAGCCTCTTAATATGCTTTAAGCGGTGTAGAATTTACAATATAGTGATTCATTTTTTTCATTCCACGTGCCTTTATATTAAACATTTGCCACGAACAAAATATTCAGAAGAACTGTTATATTTTCAATGAAGTCGTATTATTGTGCAATCTGAGGCTGGTCTTAGCCAGCGAAAAATTGCAGGAAATCTTCAAATTTCTCTCGCTACAGTTAATAAAATTATAGTGCAATTCAAAAGCCAAGGAAAAGAATCAATAGATTCTCTTCCCGGCCGACCTGAGCCTTCAGAAAGGCAGCTTCGCTGTTTGAAGAGAAGTGCGGAAAGCGAACCCTGTCCGAAGGCCTCTGACATTGTAAAATAGCTAGAAGTTAGGCCAAGAACGCGTCTTACATATCTGCATAAGCTTGGGTATTATGGACGAGCAGCTAGAAGAAAACCTCTCCTGCAATCAATTAATATCATAAAACGAAATAAATGTGCTAAGGAGATGTCAGATAAATCCAGTTCATTTTGGGATAGAATGATTTTCTCAAATGTATACAGATTTGCATTATTTTCAGACAGTGGACGTGTTTGGGTCTGGAGTCCCCCCAATCAAGAATTTGATTTGAAACGATTCCAACCAACTGTGAAACATGACGGTACATCTGTAAGGATATGGGGAGCTGTCACCAGCCATCAATGGCTGTTCTACGCTGATCGAATATGTTGAAGCCATAAACTCTGAAAAATACATCGAAATACTTAAGCAAGGACTACGTCCGATGTATTCACACGATAACATAACGAAAAATGAGTTTTTATTCATGGATTCATGGATTCACGGAAGATGGGGCGCCATGCCACATAGCGAAAAGGAATCAACAATCGCTGACTAAAAATGGGATCAAAAAGCTTCCTTGGTTGAACCAATCTCGTGATATGAACCCAATTGAAAATCTTTGGAGCATACTAGAGAGCTATACGAACAACTCGACAGAAACCAAAATCTAAAGATGAATTGTTTCGATTGTTGCGTGTAAAGTGGGCAGAAATTCCACTAGAGACAATCACAAAGCTCATCAGTTCGATGCCCAAAAGAGTTTCTGAATTAAAAACTGCAAAAGAAATATCAACTAAATACTGAAGTACGTAGTCCTCCCTATCGATTACATCTCAATTGTGCGCTTCGCATATTAAATAAAAGATTTTGAAAATTAAACGTGTCTATTTACTTCCTGCATGTCTGTGTATATATATAACTTCAAGTCTTTTGTTTGAATAATTGCAGCGGTAGTGTTACAAACAAGTTTATCCCTTATGTTACAGCCAGAATAAGTCATTTCAAAATACTAAATTTAGTTGGTTTCCGAACCTGATATATTTATTTGCTATTAGAGAAGAGTAGACATTAAATGATCGCAGGTCCACCTAGTGGGATACATTGCTACTCTTGATGTTCAATTGTGAATTCTTTCGTCAATGATTACATGTAAATGGAAAGGTGTGGTTCAGATCCTGAAAGTTTTTCCCTGTCGAAGAGGCAACTTTATGTTTTAGACGTTTGATATATGTACATATGTATGTGTGTATGTATATATGTGTGTGTGTGTGTGTGTGTGTGTGTGTGTGTGTGTATGTTTGTGTGTGTGTGTATGTGTGTGTGTGTGTGTGTGTGTGTGTGTGTGTAGACATTTGATATGGAACACTAAAATACGATACAATAAGAAAAGCGTGATGATGACGGAAAGGAAGGAAATGGAGGAGAGGTGAAGCACAGAGAAAGTGGAAGAGGAGGCTTCCTTTAAGTTAGTAGTTAGAAAGAAAAGATGGTAATGATTTAGGAATCTGGAAACAATGCAAATTGCATTGTATGATGGTATCATTTTGTTCTGTCGGTGGTCTTGAAGATATTTCCTTATAAGTTAAACATGTAAATGATAAGGCAATTTTTAAAAATTTATCTAGAACGGTGAAAGAAGACATGCACCCAACACCAGAGCTGAAGACACCTCCGAAAGGGGGTGGCCCCGCCACGTCAAAACGGTAGAGGAGTAGGGGCTGAAACCGGACGTGGTTCCTCCTGATGATGTCTTGAGCTAACTGGATCCTATAAAGGAGCTGTTGTGGTAGCAGACCACGAAACATGGTTGAAATTCCTTCCTGTTACACAGTTTCTATTTACTTGTTTCGAGAGGGTGGGGTAAGTTTATTCTTAGAATTTCGGTTTTAGTAGTTGTTGGAGGGATATATTAACTATGCAGATCTCTTCAATGATCTATCAGATCATATGAATAATTTATAAAACATCCGTCAACTGTAGTAAACGCTAATTAAGGAGCAAATAATACGAAAGCATATGTGAAATTGATGAGTGCCAAACTATTGCATTGTTCATATGCAGCTCTTGTAGCAAGTGTATATCTGTACTGAAAATTAGTTGTCTTTAGGAAGGTATGTGTACTTTACTTGTGCTGCCCCAGTTAAGGATATCACTAAGCCGGCTTTTGAAAAGAAATTATTTAACACTATTACTTACTGGCTAAAAATATGATGGCATATTAATTATGCAAGTATATCCTTAAATTTAGTTACTCTTAAATGTTAATACACAATTGTTGCAACACACGATTAAGAGGATGCATTAATATGATAATTTTACATCAATATAGTTTCTTTTAACATTAGGTCTGCAAGTGTTAGTATCATTTGTTATTCTGCCTAAACAGTATTTCTTAAAAGATTTATGTCTATGTAAAATATTCCTCTTTAACTGCATTTCGTTGTTGTTAGATTTGAAACAAATAACTATACTATTCGATTATTGCTAACACATTATTCACCTGCGTCCTATTTTGTTTTGTCGAGATAAAGTAGTGTACTAGTTATATGTTATTATGTGCTTCAGTATATTCGAAATTAAGGATATATTCCAAAATTCAATGAAAATGATTTACGGCAGCTGCAAAATTTCAGCTCAATTTTTCATTCCAAGCCGATTTCAAATGAAATTGTCTGTGCCTCGAAGCCATCATTTCTTAAAGATACATACGAAAAAAGATGAATTGAAATATTCGAGTAAACTTCTCTGAGGAAATAATCGCCAAATATATAAAGCAGGCTTTTAGTGACAGGCTGGAATATTCTGTGTTAATTACAGAAAAAGTTTCAAATGCCACAAATGTAATTTTCTTCTCGAAAATATTTCTATAAACGTTTGTGACTTGAGGTTTTGTTTTTCGTTGAAAAGCAAAGCGTCTGAAGCAAACATATTATATGCGTCTATTTCTAACATGAAATTGATACTGTAGTGTTGTTTCGAGAGATTACTATAAATGAGAGGCTAAATAAAATATCATAAGTTACTTGAAAATAATCAAGCATAATACAGAAAAAAATAATAATACTTCCATAAGGATAAGGAAGTAAGCTGGCAGAGATTGTAGCACCTCGGGAAAAAATACTTGTCTCTCTTTACGTTCTAGGTTCAAATTCCACTGAGGTTGACTTAGCTTCTTGTCCCTTTCGGGGTCGATAAAATAAGTACTGGTTGAGTACTACAAGAGTCGATGTAATCGACGTGTCCCTCTCCCAAAATTGTTGACGTACTAGCAAAATTTGAAACAAACATTTTATGTCAAAATGAAATTTTGCTTTAGGTATAATACAGAACAGAAAAAAACACTGCAACATCAATAAGGCGGTGAAATGGTGCAATCGCTAGTATTTCGAGGAAAATTCTTAGCGGTAATATGTCTGCGTTTAAGTCCAAAGCTCAAATTCTGCCAAGGTAGATAAGATAAGTACGAAATGAGCACTATCGTCAATATAGTCAACTTACTCCACATTCACCCGATGTTGCTTACGTTGTGCCAAAATTTGAATCCAATTCTGCCACGCAAATAACTTTCTTCATCGTTTCCCTTTGCGGTAGAAACAATTTATATCATAAATTAATGTAATACTGCACAGAGAAAGAAGGCAATGTACTGCTATTTAATGTCTCGAAATAGAAAATGCGGTAAAGGAAATTCTAGTATCATCTTACACGAAACTAAAATTTATTCAACATAATAGTTTTTTTTTTTTTAAAGTTTTAGCAATTAGAAAATTTTTGTATATATAGAAGAATGTTTTTTGCATGAGAAAACAATCAGTATAACATTTCACAGCCAAACGAACATACACACATGTGTGTGTGTGTATGAGCCTGTATGCTATGTGGGTCTGGATGTGAATGTATGCCCATATGGGTCCGCAGGAGTGCGTGGGAGCGGATAAGGAAGGAAGGAAAAGAGCGCATATATTGCCCTAAAAATACGTGAATGTGTGTGTATATGTATGCAGCCAACAAACATATACATACATGCTGATGTATGTAACAGTTTTTAATTTGAATTATGTGTTAGCATGATTGAAGATATTCTTGATAAATCGAAACAATTGTGATGTAAAATAGAGAAAAAAATTTTAACGTTAAAAAAATATTCCCCCCTCATTTTCTGAGCTACATCTTAAACTAAGGATTTAAATAAATGTTGAAGAATTAAGGGAATTCAAACTAAAAACACAAATAAAAAGTAATTAGCAAACTTTCAACATACGCACATGTACATACAAGTACACACATACTTACATACACATATATATGTATGTGTGTGTGTATATATATATGTATATATATATAGTGTGCATAAATGTGTGTGCGTGCGTATGTACATGTAGATATCGATGTATATATATATATACGTGTGTGCGTTTGTGTGTGTGTGTGTGTGTGTGTGTGTGTGTGTGTGTGTGTGTGTGTGTGAGAGAGAGAGAGAGAGAGAGAGAGAGAGAGAGAGGGAGGGAGGGAGAGAGTTTTACAAGTTCATTGTGATATATAGAATAGATTTCCGTATCAGTACGCTAAGAAATTTACTCATTCAGAAAATGAAAACTAAAAGAAATTAACGAGAATGAAGAAAACATTAAGCTAGCAGAAAAGGATGCCACTCAATTGAATACGAACTCTGAATGAGACTAGCTTTTAAATATGATAGGATTGTTATACTTTTCATTTTGACAAATATGAATGTATGTTATGTCGAGATAAAAGTGACATAGAACATATTTGTTAGAATATTAATGGCCTCCTTTTTTTTTATATTATATGTGCAATGCGATTTTGGCATTAGTTTTTACTTTGTCGTGTATTCTATTATTCGTGTTTGTATCTAATTTGTTAACATATGTCATACTCATTCGGTTCTTAGAGGCAGTTCTTTCCCTGCTAATTTGAGTTACAAACATGCACATGGAAACACTGATAAGTACGTAAATATATACATACATATACACATACATACGCAAGTACATGCATGTATGCATGCACACACACAGAAACAGACACATAAATACATATAAGCACACGTATGTAATTTCATTTATACACTGAACCGCAAAAGAAACGCGATCTTTTCAAATATCCTTTTTATATGGTAAATTCTGAAAAATTTTTTCGGGGATGCACGTGTAAATATTCCTCGACATGCTGGTTTATGGCTGAGACCCAAATTGCAGGTAACCTTTCAACTTCCCTGAAATGAGACGCCAAAACGCAGCTGTGTTGAATGCCAAGGGTGGCAATCGCAAAGAATTGTTATGTAAACCGAAATGCACGGGCATCTCGTGGAGGTTATGGGTATAAAATTCAACTTGAACTGCGTTCCTGGCATTCGAAATTTGTCCTTTTTCGGCTTTCGACGTTGTTATTTAAGGTTGGTAAGCTTCGTAGCTTCTTATTTTATGTGCGTTTGGACACCTTGTTTCTTCCGCGCGAGCGGGACTGTTGTCGTTGTTCCCCTTGCTTGAGTGGGGGAAGCGTGTGATTGAAAAATGAAGTGTGGCGTAATTAGCTCTTCCGACATGAATTCGTCGGAGGGTAAGCTAGTGAAGTGCTAACTAATATGGAGGAGGGATTGCAGAAGAGAGAAACAAATCAAAAGTAGAATTTTGCGAATGTAACCAAACCTAAAAGGAAAAATTTTTAAATCAAACTGCAGGAGTTGAAAACGTATGGAAATATGTTGTTGAGGAAGGGGCATCAAATAAGATTGATCCCCTCCCGGCGACGTGGCTCAGAACGTAGACAAAAAAAACAGTAATATTCAAAACGTTCATTAAAAAATAAAAATGCATTAACGTAGCAAAGAGGAAAGAAATTGATAAGTGTTTGGCGCCCATCTGGTCGGATATGATATACCTTGCCAGAGGTACCAAATTTGCTACCGTGGAGGTGTATTTTTTCACAGACGAGAAGGCCAAGCAACACTCTGTGGCCTCAGTATCGATAGATGAGATAATCCTCCCACCCTCTTACCTTGGAAGACGTGCAAGGTGAGGGTGGAGGAGAAACCACCAGAGGTGGACGCTGTATGGTTGATTGCGGCGATAGTGTTGGACCTGGAGAGATAGTGACATTTCTCCAGGCCGTAAGAATACTGGTGAGAATCGAGAAAGGATAAAGCCTGGAAATTGTTATCCAGGCTGCCCCAGATACACTGGATAATATTTTGGACACCATCATGGTAGGAGAAAGAAAGTTGAGGCTAATGGTGGAGGGTAGGAGGACGAGTGTGGCCAGATTTGCCACATAAGAGACCAATGCCCTCCCCATCCTGCAAAATTACAAAAAGTAACTCCGGTGGAGAAAGCACCTTCACTCGTGACATCAAAGGTAGAAGATTGCAGCAAGGAACCAGCTGAACAGGTGGAAACAACAGAGAAGTGGACAGAGGTGACCAAAAGGACAAACAGGGAGAAAAGGAAAAAGAACCCCAACCCGATCCCACCCTTCCCCCAACCTGCCCCACTCTACCTCAACCCGTTCCCGCAAGCACCAGCTCTCGCTCTACCCCATCAAACACCTACCCTGACCATGCTCCTCCCCAAACACATAAATTCATGCCAGCACTAAAAACGTCCCAGCCCCCACCTCAAGAAAAGCAGTACCTTATTTTGTGTTACAAGAATAATAAACAGACGATGATGGAGTTAGACAATGCAAAGGACGGTATAGAGGTGGAGTAGCATGACCAATGCCCTGGAGCGAGAAGTTTGATTATTGGTAAGGAGCTAGATTATAGACTACAAGAGAAGAATGAGACCGATTTTAAAAGTTAAACTATGGCAGTTGTGAATCAAGTGGATACAACTGGGATGAATTTAACTGAAATTGTAAGTATAAAAGACTTGTACGAAAGAGGAATATAAAAACTGTTGTTAATGAGTAAAATAATAATTGTGTTAAAAAAGACCCAATGGGAAGTGGGGTTTCGAGCGGCCGCCGTTCCATCCTTTTATGTTTTTTTTCTTTTCATTTCTCATTTGTTTTGTTTTTCTGCCCCCATATATGTGTTTGTCTGTCCATGTTTTGTCCCCTGTATGTCAGGCCTTTATGGTCATGATAAAATTAATTCGAAATGTGTCCGTCTAGAGTTAGAGTCGTGAATTACGGTTAGTGTCACTTGTTATATTACGGTTGTTGCTCTGTTGAACGTTGTTACTGCGTGCCTTTGTGAAAACAATCGTTGCGGCAGTCCAGTTGTCGTTTTCCCGTTGTTTGAAAGGGGGCTGTATGATGAAATACGAAGATGTAAGCTCATCTGACGTGGAGCTGTCGCATGGTGAATTAACGTATTTCCCGAGTGCCTTTTAGGAGGAGTAGGCAAGAAGAGGGAAAGAAAAAAAAACGAAAAAGTATCAAAATCTTTGCGGCAGCGACTGGCGTGTCGAAGAGAAATGTGGAGTTTGAAAGGCAGGACTTGGTAAAACACCAATAAATGTTGAAAAGGCAGGGGTTTCAGGTAGAACTGACCCCGCCTAACGAAATTACGAGGGACATTTGCAAGAAAACGATGATATTTCAGACATATGCGATAACGGAGAAGAAAACTGAAATGGCAAACAAGGTACAAATTGAAACGTGCTAGGCATCCATCTGGCCGGAAATAACGTGCCTGGCCAGGGGCGCCAAATACGCATCAGTAGAAGTGCAGTTCCCGACAGAAGAAAACAGAGGAGATTATATTACTATCATCTGACCTTGAAAGGCGTGGTTCCTGGGTAAGGGTAGAGGAGGTACCACCGGGGGGTTTTGTCTGGCTGATGGCAGCGATAATGATAGGCTTCGAGGTGAAAATATCGATCCTCCATGCCACAAATACACCAAAGCAGAACTGGCTGGGGCAATGACTGGAAATCGTCTTCCAGGCTTCCCCGGAGATCTAGAAAATATCATCGACACCATTGTGGTGGGTGATAAGAGATTGAGGGTTGCAGTGGAAGGCAGAAAGCCGCGTTGCTACAAATGTGACCAGAAGGGCCACATAAGAGCATCTCCGGCCAAGATGCTTCCATCTCCGGCCAAGATACCGGTGTTCCTACTGGTAATGGGGGAAACAACACTTCCAGCTACTGTGACGCCGAATGAGGGAGTATGCGAAGAGGAACCCTGTGCAACGGAAAGGAAGGACAAACAAGTGGAGGAAGAGACAGTAAATCTATGGAATGCAGTCACTAACACAAACAGAAAGTGGAGGAAGCGAAATCACACCAATGATGATGACCCCCGAACCCGGTCCTCGTCCTTTCCCACCAAACACTGACTTTGACCCTGACCCTGACACTACAGACACACAAGCAGACAAACAGGAGCCCCAAATTCCCCAGCAACCCACCCTGTGAAAAGCGAAAAAGAAAAAAACGAAAAAATATCAAAATCTTTGCGGCAGCGACCGGCGTGTCGAAGAGAAATGTGGAGTTTTATAGGCAGGACTTGGTAAAATACTAAGATATGTTGAAAAGGTTCATTGAAAGCTATAACACATTCCTGCGAGGAATGTTGCGGGTATCTAGGACAAGGTGAAAATATATCTTACAGTTGAATAAATATTACAGCCGAATAAAGAAAATGTGGTCCTCAGAATTCTTTGCATTCAATAATACAGTGGCCCACAATGTATTTGCAGTGCCAGTACTCATACCAACATTTGGGCTGCTTGATTGGACGCTTGATGAGATCCGATCCATTGATGTGTAAATCCCCAAAATACTAACAAGCACACACAATTTCCACATACATACATATATAGATACACACATACATACAAAAATACCCTGTTCATGATGTTAAAATCCCAAAGAAGGAACCTTGGATCTAGGTTAGAAAGAGGTTTTTTTTCTCTATTGGTAAGACATCTTGAAATAAAGTAAATAATGACATACATACATACATACATACATACATATAGTCCGTATATATTGTATGTGAATGCGTGTGTATGGATGTTTGCTCACACAAGACGTAAAAATGCTGCATTTACATCACGAATATATTAAGCATATATGAATGTATATGCACTTTGTTCATCTACAATTCTACAAAGGTGATGAATATAGATACCAATATCTCAACAATTCTATCTTATTAATTTAATTTCTTTCCATGTTTCATCCATCCTTCATTCTTCAAGAACTCATGCACTAACACATATAATTACTCTTCATTGTAGAATTAGTTACACATCTTCTCTTCTACCATTTGTTTTCTACAATTCCACTTTCTAACAGCATTTAAAAAAATTTTGTTCTACATTTTTCTCTGGTATGTATAGACTTTACTCAATGGAAAACTGTAGATATACATTACTAAGACTTTAATAATATATATATATTTAGTTGATTATCACGATCAGAATAATGTAAACATGAACACGATTCCCACCTAACTAAATCCACAATATACTTTATGAAATATATCTATCAAAAATAAAGGTTGACATTTGTTTCCTTTGCACATTCATCACTATATTGTTAATGCTCTTGTTATCGCTAATGCTGTTCTCATTTTCTACATATATTTAGTATTACGTGCCTTAGATCATTTTGAAAGGAATCAACTGATTTTGCATTATTTTTTATCTCCGGTAAATAAAATTATATTCAATTTTCTGCTCGAAGCATGCTATTTTTTTTTCATTTTTTAAAAATTTTGTTATTATTATTATTATTATTATTATTATTATTATTATTATTATTATTATTATTATTATTATTATTATTATTATTATTATCATCATCATCATCATCGTCGTCGTGGTCGTGGTCGTCGTCGTCTTCATCGTCATCATTATTATTCTCATTATTATCTTTGAAATATTTTTTTAAGATTTGCTATTATGGATACTGATTTTGTATTTATTGATGTTAATGTAACATTTTTTTTTTACATTTGCAATTAAAGTAATGATCTCTATTTGAAAATTAAAAGCAGTGATGAAAAATGTGAAAAGTGAAATATAGACATATATTTCAGAAAAAAAAAATCGGAAAAGAATGAATAGGGAAAAAAGTAAGACAAGAATACAGTAAGAAACGAATGTGAATTATGGCATAAAAAAAACTCAGCAGCTGAAGAAACCATAAAATATATAAATAAAAACCAGAGTTAGTATGACGAGACTAATTGAATTAATCGAACGTATAATTTTGAAGAGGACATTCATGAATTCTAATTGACATGATGTGAATCTACTTACCTTCAGTCAAACAGATGTATTTCAATGGAATATATATATATATATATATATATATATATATATATATATATATATATATATATATATATATATATATATGCGTGTGTGTATGTGTGTGTATGTGTGTGCACATGTGCGTGCGTGAGGGTGGGTATGTGTATTCATGCGCAAATAATATAGACACTTGTACGTAAATGTTAAGATAAGTTTATTATTTAAAGCACACTTAAGCGTAAAACGAAACACTTATCTACTGTTTTCTAAGAGTAGAGACAAAACTGCTGTTAGTATCATATTGATTGTGACTTCATGAGGTGTGTATGCATATGTGTGTCTGTGTGTGCGTGTGCCTAAGTTATAATTAAAGTTAAGATTTGAAACTTAAAATCTAAAATATAGAATCCAAACTATATTTTGTGTTGGTCCCTAGTAGTGTGCCGGCAGAATTATGCCAAAATGATTGTTGTGATAAAGTTTGCAGCATACTCTGTCTTCCGTATTAACTATTTAGAGTATATATATATTCGCCATGATAGATCGCTGACCACTACATTTATATCTTTTTCTCCTTGTTCCTCTCCTTGTTTCTTTCTGTGTTCCTTTCAGTTGAAGAGCGTAGGCTCGGAACGTCAAAGACTTTCTCTATTGCCGAGCGTTAAACTAATACGTCCATTTGTTGTTTACACCACCTGTCTTCGTCTGTTGCTTTTTTTCCGTAAATTCTCCCATGTATATATATATATAAGTTCAAATAAAGGTTATAAACCTCATTTAGGGATAATAAAATCCACTGAATACACTGGTTTATTACATATTACAAAAAGTATTGAATATTACATTTAATATTCAACTGTAAGGTAATTGGCTAAATCGGGGTTATATATTTTTTAAGAAAATAAGATAATTTTAAGAAAATAGAGATAATTAAATTAATAATAGTTTATTAATTACAAAATTGGACAGCATCTCTGACAGCTGTTTCGATTCAAGGCTTTGTAAATAAATTAGTATAATTAAAAGTATTTTAAAGATGAATTTCATCGGAGGTGGAAAAACGATATACACTTACATTTTCATATTATTGTGTGTTGAGTGCAGAGAGCAAATCCCCTACACACAACACACAATAATATGAAAATATAAGGGTATGGGGATATCCCTTTCCACCTCCGTTTTCTACTAATTAATTTATAAAGTCTTAAATCGAAACATATGATGTCCAATTTTGCAATTTATAAATGATTATTAATTTAATTATCTCTATTTTCTAATCTTCTTATATACAGCGGTTGGACAAAATAATGGAAACACCTAGCATCATGGCATCATAATTTGAAATATCTATAAAACCGTTAAAATCTTCTTTATTTTGGGGTTTTTTTAATTTATTATTTGTGCTGTCTAATATGTTTTGCTAAACTTGCTGTTTCTTTTCAGATATCATCAGAAGAGGGTAATTAAAATTCATTAAAATGACAGATCTATCGGACTTTCAAAGACGTCAAAGGCGCTAGCGTAACGAAAACAGCCGAAATGTTTGGTGCATTTCAAATAGATAAGAAGTTGATACCCTCCACCATCATCACTACAAGACTTGGAGACAGTTTCAGCTGAAGAATGAACAAAAATACCTTTGGAAGCAATTGAAATTTTGTACGAGTCCATACCCCGTAGAATTCAAACAGTAATTACTGCCATAGGCGGTCCTACACCATATCAACATAAATGTTTGAAATTTTAAGGTGTTTCCATTATTCTGTCCAACCTCTGTATATATATATATATATATATATATATATATATATATATATATATATATATATATATATATATATATATATATATATATATATATATATATATATATATATATGCATATATATATATGTGTGTGTGTGTGTTTGTATGTATATATATATATATATATATATATATATATATGCATTCATCCATTCATATATAATTATATAATTAAAGCTTTAAAGCTAAGTTATGACATTATCTATCTTCTCAGGGATACTATTTTTCTTGTTCAATCCTACTGCGCCGACTGCTGGGCATGCTCATACGATTTGAAATAGATGGAATTACTGAAATCATATTTTTACATCTGCTAAAGCGATGACAAACTTCTTAAAAAACACATAGTTTGGTTCAGACAACATCGTAAGTATCAGTTACAAATAATGTTACAAACAATCTAACTACTGGTTCTTGCCAATGCAGCAAAATGATTCAGAAGCCGTGATCGTGTATGCAGATATAAAAATCAAGTGTGAGATGTTGAAAGGACTTAGATTTTGTTGGTAAGACGGACTACTTTCACAAAAGTTGGAATCAATGTTTGTTCTTTCTTCAACTGGTGAAATGACCTCTTATAAACCACATGATGAACATAACATAATTATGAATCGGTAAAAGTAGTAGATTGGAGAATCATTCGGTCCTTGGAACAATTCTTTTCAGTGTTCTTTTCACCATTTAAGTTTTGGGGCAAATTCTATTGACCTCCACATTGCATTATATTTTTAACAAATCTACGAAGCAACGTACAAATCATTTGGATCGATGTATGAAGTTCTCTGTCTTAAATTTCCTTTCTTGTATCTAAATTAGCAACAAATACCATGAGACAGGCAAAAACAAAGGATCAAAAACGTGAATTATTGAAAGGCATAACCTCGATTATAAAATGTACACTATAAAGTCAAATCGTATCAAATCTGCATTAGTAATTCAATGTATGAATGCAGCTACCTAACCAAAGGACACATAAAACAATTACAGAAATGGCTGGTACTACGATGGAGACTAGGTGCAGAATGATTTTCATACCACCTGAATTTGGTTTAATAAAAGAATTGTGAGAACAATGTATGTGGTTGAAAACTACGCAATTTACGGCCTAAGAACTCATTTTGATAAATGCCGCAAAAATTTTCGTTATTGATGAGTAAAGTTATAACACAATCCGTACGTTTTGGTATATAGGTCCCATTTAAATAATAATTGGATGTAGTGGAAGTATAAATAGTGCTAGAAATGTGGAACTCGTAACTGGTAGCTTTTATTCTACTTGTTTGTCCTAATTCTGAAAATCTAAATTTCCAAACAAACTCCGTTTATTGAAGTGTAATTAAAAAATACTTATCGTATGGATTAATATAATACTAAGGTTGAGATGTCGGCAATAGGCACATATAATTCATATTAATTTGAATTAATTATAACTTCTGAAGATACAAGTTGGTGCAAAATTGCAAGTTGAACGGTTTACAAATATCTAATTCCAATATTTGCATTTCAATTAAGAAACTGTTTTAATTAATTCCCTCTGAATTATATATACATTATAGCAATCCATATATCTTCAGATAACAAATTTACACATACATAGGTAACTACTATTCCAGATTATAGAAAACAGTGTTTTATTTTATCGTTATTTTAATCCACATTGATATATTCCTAAGTTATTTTATATATATATAACAATAAATTTAAGTTCATATATTCTTCTTAATATAAACTTGTATCTTCTTTTTATAAAGTATTAGATTACATAATTCGTTTAATGTTTCCCGAGCAACACATATTATTGATATTTACATCAGTAAAACATATACTAATACGGATATTTTGTGTTAATATTGGATTATATCATAAGTAGATTTGTACCTAATTGTATCTTATTAATCTTCATGCACCCGTTAAGGAATGCAAACACACACACACACACACACACACACACACACACACACACACACACACACACATATACACACACACACACACACACACACACACACACACACACACACACACACACACACACACACACACACACACACACACATATATATATATATATATATATATATATATATATATATATATATATATATATATATATATAATGTAGTCACATCTAGAACAGAAGTGATTACCAGCATTTATAAACGGATTGATTGAAAAACTGTTGAACTTTAATGCATATGCAGTGTTGGGAACACATTCTCTTTGTTCGACAGTATCGTATTTACAAAAAATAAGTGTTTCCAAATATACAATAGGTGGACAAAATCTTATAAGGGGGCAAGAGGAGATACATAAGGCAGAGATTCACTGATGAGATCACAGAATGTGTGACAAAATAACTTTAATAGACGTATAAAGTAAAGGTTACACGAATAAAAACTAAAGCGGAGATCAAATAAATAGTTCGTGTGCTGAATTGGCAATGTTTGACCATCACCAATGATAAGAATATTACTAAACAATTATATTAAAGCTGACAAAGCCTTTGAGATATACAAATAATATCATCACAAACATATACGTCAAATTCTTATTAGTCGAACCTATTTGAGTCATATTTCAAAATTAATTCTCTGTATTGTACTTCTTGTAGGCAGATTTAATTTTCAGTTTGAGGAATAAAATTCATGAAAATTTTGTGATAATTCGAAGCGCAATACACGTACACACACACACACGAAGAATAAGGAGAAAATGGAGAGGTATTTTCAATGGATTTTATTATGCCTGAATGAGGTTTATAACCTTTATTTGAATTGATATATATATATATATATATATATATATATATATATGCAATCATGTGCATAATAAACGTAACATTGACCAATTAATACGCATTATTGCATCAATATGATTCAATATTTGCAGTATAGGTGCGCGTCTTCAGGTGTGTAGGATCCAAAGCACCGCTGGAGCAACTTCTATTTCTACTTGACTGTTGTACTAGAATATTGGATTTTTTCATTCGGTGTAGTGGAATTTGGTGCCGTTTATTCTAAAATGATTTAAGTTTGTAGCTGGAGAAGTCATTGTCATTTAAAAAGTAGTTGTTTGTATAAAGTCCTTATGTGCGTCTGTTATGTAAGCATGTATAGCTGTAAAATATACCTGAATTTGAATGAGTTACAGTTTAAGCTATATAAAACATCATGACCATTGGTCAAGCATTGGTTATACATGAGCAGTGCAAGGACATTTCCGATGGCATTTACCATACAAATGCCTTTAATTCTGTTTAAATAATTGATGAATTATGTTTGAGAAAGTAATCAATTTTCCTAATTAATTCTAGCTAAAAATAGAGGCAGGATAATTCATGCAACTGTAGCTTATTTTGATGTTAACTCTTTAAAAGTTTGTAGAATAATCGCAACATCATTCACAATATTGGATTGCATATCCATTCTTTACAACATAATGTACAGAATTCGCCTTGAAATGTTGAAATTTAGTGTTTACCGACTAAATTATCACCTGACAACACTGGGTCAGATAGTCCACCCGAAATTGAGTTATCCTATGCTACATTCCTTTCTTAGTATATCTGGAATTAGATGGGCTTTACACTACCTTTAAACGCGCTATTTAAAGATAGTTGGACAAAGAGTTAGATTTGTTGGTTGATACTGTGTGCATCCTATACAGACACTGCGATATACTTCAGTAAAACAATAGTCAACACGGAAAGCTGGGAAAAAATACATTGCAATGTTTTCATCTCGCTCTTTAGGATCAGGTTGCCAAAATCACGCTACGTTAGCATTAGAATTCATCTTTACAATAAAATATTTCACAGATTTACTAATGGACTGAATGGAATCAAGTAACATATCTACCTTACGCCAAATTTAGAAACATTTAAATGAATAAATGATACCGAGTTACCAATTATTTTACTCGGGAATTTCAAGGCAACTTGTGTAGATTCTGTAGTAAAGAATGCATATGCAATCCAATATTGTGAAGGGCTTTCTAATACGCACACTCACGCACATATTCTTATTAGTGGATATGCACTTTCAGCCGACACGATGCAGTTGAGTAAGATGATGCATTAGACTTGATACCATGAAATAATTAATTATTCAACATCATTGTTAATCTTCGAAGTTCAGTACAGGCACAACATTTGTATTAATATTAGCGTATTCGTGTAATTTATGCTTTTGTTCCTCAAAGTGATTTTGTATATGTACATATAGATACATATTTATACTGTATGTATATATATATATATATATATATATATATATATATATATATATATATATATATATATATATATATATATATATATATATATATATATATATATATATATATATATATATATATATATATATATATATATATATATATATATTTATACATATATATATATATATCTATATCTATCTATCTATCTATATATATATATATATATATATATATATATATATATATATATATATATACATATATACACACACACACACACACACACACACACACACACACACACATATATATATATATATATATATATATATATATATATATACACACACAATTTAAAAATAGGATAAAATATTTATAAGAATTTACCAAGTAGTTAGCGTGAAAAACCTCATAAGGGAAAAACTATTAATTATTCCCTTTAAATATATTTATTTATATATATTAAAGGCATGTAGATATATATATATGAGTGTGTGTGTGCGTGCGTGTGTATTACACTCAAATAATTCAAACAAGTGCCTTTGTTTACAACGTCAACGCCATTCAGGATAGCCCTGTTCCCAAACGTGAACACACATAGCATAAACTTCACACAAAGAAGAAATATGACGAGCTACTTCAGCACACAAGTGTAAGGACTCCATGCCTAGAACTAAAGCAAAATAATGCAATAAAATTTACCACACACAAAAAAAATCCAATATTCTATTAAATTCCAAAAGAGAATAGATTTCTTTAACTGTCAAAAAGAATTTATTTTACAATGTCTCAAGCTCGCCGATAATGATATTGTAAAACTTTATAACTGGAGGCTCTTACTTATTGGTCAATTAGTTCACCCTTCCATGAATTTTCTTCTCTTTGCCCACGGTGATCTACACGTAAAGTAATTTTCATCAAAAACAGATGATTTTTACACATTTTATCGTTATATCACGATAGACTTGCACTATTATAACCCGTTCATGCATTCCATGTTTCTTGAAAAATGGCTTACATACCACCATTGTGGTCCATGTCTAATGATATATGTATCCCTATTTATATTTTTTTTCTTTCTTTTAAATTTTCTCAGTCATTCTAGGATATCGTCTTGAAGAGTTTTAGTCGATTGTGTGCATTGGCTCATGTATGTAAGGGTGTGTATATGTACGTATGTATGAATGTATATATATATATATATATGGAAAACAGCAATATAATTCTGGTTTGGAAACGTATCACTAAGTACTTCCAGAACGTATAAACCAACTTTTTATTTCCTATTTGATGACACCTACTATCGTCAAAAATGCGGAATTGCGATTGCAACGAAAGCAGTCCCTGTTCTTGCGAACCTAATAACAGGATATTTTAAATTCGCTATATATGAAGTGTCACTGCAAAAGTATCGTTATCCATTTCACCATTATACAAGATAGAAGTGGAAAAGATACCTGGACGACTGCATTTTCGTTTAGAAGGAGACCATTGATAAACTTTTGGAATTTAAATTAATATTAAATAATATTAACCCTAACGTTCAATTTACAACAGAATATAGCAAAGAACAACTCCCTTTCTTGAATATTATGACAAACAAGTCAACAACCAAATTATAACTGACATTTATCATAAACCAACGGACTCTAAGCAAAGTATTAAGTACAACACCCAAAATCTTTTCTCCTTACCCAATTTCAATGATTCTGCATCATAGATCCACCCTAAGCGATAGGAGAAAACACAAGTAAGCACATAGCCCAGGGAAACTGAACTCAGATACATATGTTTTATAAGGCCAAAACTTAAAAAACAGAACGATATAAATACGTGTGCGCGTGTATACGTAAGCTTGTTTGTATATTTATGTGTGTTTCGGTGTATGAGTGCATGTGGTACAAGCAATGGTCAAATAATTAAGAGACTTGCTCTTCAATAATAATTTCCTAGATTCGAACTTGCTCTAGACATATTCCATGTAATGTTAGTGGAACACTATGCCACTAAGAAAATTAAACAAAGAGTAAGAAGTTCTATTGATCGAACAATTGTGTTAAAGTTTGTCGAAACCAGCGTGAGACCCATTCTTATTTGTGTTGCTTTTTGTGTTTTTATCTGTCTTTGTATCCCCCTGTCTCACCCTCTCTCTCCTTCTCTCTGTGTATGTGTGGGTGGAGTGAAGTAATTTAAACTTGAGTGCAGAGCAAGTTTCGATCGATCGATTATTAGGCTGTAGACAACAAACAGCAATCCAGCTGTGGAAATAGTGTCGGCTGGCGGCCTTTTAGTACACTAAGCATTCTATAATTTCTACATAACTGACCACATAGAATGCAGTTTCAGTAAAGAATCCTACTTCATTTCAAGAGAGCACAAACAAATACTAATATCCGGATTATACAAACATCCAGACAATCTTGTTATTAAACCAAAGGTTAATAAGAATTCAAATGCTAATTGTCATAGTTTGAACGTATTGTCAGATAATTATTTCAAGTGTCTATTTTAACAAACCACAACATCTCAATTGAAAAGTCCAAATTTAATGTTTATATTTGACTCTATATTGCGTTTGTATGTTCTTTGTGTCTATATCTGTGTATATGTACCGAAATATGTGAGTGTGTGTTTAATTGTATATGGGAGTGTGTGCGCCTTCGATTTGTTTTTACGAACTGAAATAGTCATTATTATATCACGTTAAATCATATGAAGACTTATAAACAGGAGTAGACATCTGCCCATATATACAGAATTCTGTTCAGCTGCCTTTTCTCTTTTTCAGTTTCTATTTCGCTTTCAGTTATATTAACTTCAATTAGCATCTTGTATGGCCCAGTGAAATGCTCTGTACATACGTATCT